>NC_088880.1:31361524-31372695 GCF_032884065.1 Artemia franciscana | reverse complement strand
TGCATTGATCATTCTCCGTTAACAGATGAAGGCGAAATTTTGTGTTTCAGTTATGTTGATCTGTTTGCACCTTAAATTTAAAACATTTCGATCATAAGAAATTTTGTAAAACTTGAAATCGTAATAACTTTAGTAAATTTTGAAGTCAACCGAAAAAATAAGCCAAATTTGTTTTTAGGGATTTTTGTACCCTCGAGTCTCAGCCATCTCACATCCTTTTTATGGTCTAGTATTTGAGATATTTATGGCTCTACATCCGATATCAGACAGTATGTTTGGTTTCAGTTAAAATTTTTTGCCCCCTCTAAAAAAAAAAACTATAAATGTGGGTCTTGAAAGTAGATTAATGAAATTCCAATATACTTGCACAACTCCTTGATGCTTTTCAATGGATTGGTTATGTCAAAATTTTTGAACAACACTATTTTAGCCCTTTGTATAAAATTTTTCGTTTTACAATCATGTTTCTGAACCAGGTCTTGACAGCAGATTACTGGAATTCCAATATATTTTGCACAACTTTCTTATGCTTTTCAATGGATTGGTTATCTCATATATGTTACTGCAGACAAGGAGTTGAAATGTCAAATATTTGTATACCTAACAGACTGAACTCGCTAGTATACTTTTATCGAAATTCGATGCCCCGTTTCCCTGTTATTTTGTAAAACGAAGCAGACGGTCTTTTGGAAACAAATGTTTGCCTGCCGATTTTTTTTTAAAGGAAGAAATTACATAAAAAATTATATTTTCTACTTCAAAATCAATGTATACCTGTAAGTCGTTCTTTATCTCTGTAAATGAACCACATATTCTTCCCAGGAATATTAAATTCAACTTCCAACTATGGACTGTAAACTTCCAGCTATAAAGTTCACAATCGATTTTTATACAAAGTCAAAATCTATGGCGCTATCTCTTTGTTACTTAAAAATAAGCGGCAACTAAAATCTTATTCAATATTTTATTGTTCAATTTGGGAGGAAAAACGTAGATTAAAGAAGAACAAGTAAAAAAGAAAATGTAAACTACAAAAAAACTAATACAACCCTTGAATGTAAAGTTATCTTTAAGCCTTGTTGGTTTAAGCCTTGCGGAAAACTTTTATAGAGAACTGATGACGGCTGAAACCTCATTATTGCTGGAAAGAGAAGACGTCATCACTGCTTCAGGGCGACTGGAGAGGCTTTTTCGACGTCCTGTGCGCCACCAATGGCTCAGAGGAAATACGGTCTAAGGTAAGGACTTTAATTTAAGGTTGTACCTCATTTTAAGGTTGTACCTCATTGGTTACTGAGTACCTCATTTGGCACGTGGTAATAAAATATAACATTCGAGTTCGCAATTTCCCCCATCAAACTGACTAGCTTAATTTCAACTTACAGGTTTTTTTTTCCAACATGCTCTGAAAGGCTTGTAACATATGTTGACACTATAACCCATATAAGTTCAGTAACTAAAAAAAAAAAAAAAGAAAAAAAATGGTTTTAGCCTTGTCAGTAGACCTTATTGGTTACCAAGTACCTCAGCAAAGCTCGGTAATATAATAGGGAATTGGACTATTCCCCACAACAAATCAACGAGTTCGGTTTCAGTTGTAGCAGGGTTTTTAGTCAATTTCAGTAAGAGGTTCAACATATCGGAAGATTTAGGAGGGAGATGTAATCCGTTCTAAATAAAGAGTACTTTATATCCTCATTAGCCTTGCCATATTCTATAGTTTATATTTCTTCGATGTTTAATATTTTACTTCATATATTACGTTTTTTTTTTAAATTTTGTTGTTCAATTTGGCCGAAAGACAAAGAAGATTTTATGGAAGAAAAAAAAGTTAAAGAAAAAAAATTGATAAAACCTCTGATATGAAGTTGCGTTTCAGTCTTTTTGGTACTAACTTCGATTGCCAAGCACCTCGTTAAGAAAGTAAAAACTGTTGAACTCGGCACTTTCCCCTAATAAACCGACTACTCTACGCTTGCTCGTTCTCGACCCCTATTCGTTCAAAGCTTCACATTTTAAAGGGGTCTTAACCAGTTCTAGCTGATTCAATGCATATACCAATAGCGAAATCTTTTTCAAAACATGACACACATTTTATAGCGCGTAATTATTGCGTAATATGCTCTGAGCAAATACTTCTGAGCCATAGTTTAAGTTGCTACTGGCTTTTCCATCGGAAACATTTGTCATTGCGCGTGCGCATAGGCGGGGTCATGAATCATGTGTGGTTTTAAATCTGTGTCAAAAATTTCAATAAAGAGCATAGGACTTTTTGCTACTGTGTATTACATTTACTGTGGTTCAATATGTCGAGAAAGGGAGATAATCCATTCTTAAGAGAGTTAAGATTTTTAGATACGTTCAAACGATATTTGGAACATATATTAACACTGTGACCAAACATAGGTTCAATAACTATACATGGATAATGGCAAAAACACAAGCCAATAAGTAAGATTTAGGAAAAAGAACGAAAGCGGGAAAAAGTATCTAGAAAAGCGATCGACGTTTAATGCTCGCATTCGTGCTATTTGAGCTGGTGTTGGCCCAGGAGGTCTTGGAGGCTGGCCAGTTAGCATCCGTGCAGTTTCCTAGAATAAAAAGAAAATAGATTAAATTTTGTTCAATGGTTTACTTTATTTGAGACCTGTTTTGTCTTTCTAATGAACTTAAAAAGTTTTGTTCTTCGAACGAAAAAAAATTGTGTGGTTGAGCTTAGGTTGAACGTTCAAGCTAAAAAAATAACACTAATAATTTTCTTACGACACGAGGCTACCCAAAGTCGATACACCTACGCCTGCTCGTTCTGTCCTCTTTTTTTTTATTCTAACTTATGGCCTCTTCTGTTTTTTTTTATTCTCCCTTATGACCTTTTATATTTTTTAATTCTCACTGATGACCTCTTACGACGTCTTGTGTCTTTTTTAATTATGACCTCTTATGTTTTTTAATTCTCACTTTTGACCTCTTCCTGTTCCACTCAGCAGCGACTTGTTTATCTCTTGGCACAAGATGGACGTTTAAAAAACACTTTAAACATCTTTCTTTGTTTTTCTTTTTTTTTCTTAGCAAAATACATGTGCTATTGTGGTAAACGTGGTCCAGACGTATCACGGTTATTTTAAAAACAAAGATCCCGGCGGGGTGCACCTGGCACTTGTCGATAAATCACATCAGTCCACTTTTTTTTAAAGAAAAAAGACACTAAATAATAATTTGTTGCACCCCCTCCTTAGTTCGTATTTTAAGGCTTTCCTTTCTTTACATTCCTTTGTTTTCATACGATCTATCACTTAGATACTTCTTATACAACCCCTTCTCTTCTCTATCAAGTATAAAGCTTTTTCACTAATATTCCTAGCTGCAGTCTCAACTTTTTTCCCCGAGACACCATCACCAGCTTCACAAATTGTTTTTCTAAAATTATTCCAACCATCATCCACATCGTCAAATTTTAAACTCTAAAGGTTAGCATTCAACTGTTCCTGGAAAGCTTATCTCAAATTCTCATCTTAGAGTTCTATTTGTTTTTTCTTAGAACAAATAGATAAAATAAAATAATATAATAATACAATAAAATAATGAAAAAATAATATATATTATTTTTGAGCTTTAAATCACTTAGAAAGGATTCGAATCGGAAAAGGCACTTTACAATTAAAATTACCATGGCAAAAAACTTTTAATTGGGTGTATTTCATCCTCCTATATTCCATATTTTCAGAAATAATATAAATTATACTTAATATATTCAATAAAATAATATAATTAAATAGAATAATACCTTTGCTGCTAGATCAAACACCTTATCTGGCTTAGGAGGCTCCGGCGGGGGTTTAGGTCCGTCGGAATCACCAAGAAGAATATTTACAAGCATGTACTCCATGAGTGCCATGAAGACGAACCTGAAAAATAAAAGTAAGAACTAGTGAGAAATCCCATTCATATTTTGATATCACTTGTACTATAGATTAAAAGACTATAAAGCATTTTTTTATTATTTATTTGAAAATTACTTAATAAAAGAAAAGAAAGGAGGACTTAACAGGTTAACATATAGAGCAGAGAAACAAAATAAAGAAACAGAATTGAATGTTTACTCATTTTTCTTTTCTTTACCGAACAATTGATACAAGTAGGGTAATAAAAAAGACGGAATTTGTAGTAGAAAAACCAGGATTTTGGCTTTCAAAACATTCAGCTGGTTTTTTTTTTGGAGGGGATACTCTTATAGCCCTGATTTATTTATTAATATAGGATTTTATGACAACTCTCCAGTACGCTGGTAATATCTAATCTGGTTTACATTAGATATATTTTTAATTATGAGATGAATGATGCAATATATTTACCTGCATTTTATGTGATTCTAGGAATTTTTGGTTTTTGCAATTTGCAAAATAAGTCTTTCTCATTTTTTGGTCGGAAAAATAATTTTGAAAATCAAGCTATTCCCAGGGGAAGTATATTCACCGGTATTTAAAGACAAATAGACCAATGTGCTGTTTAACATATGAAAGCCGTTTTCATTTTTTGTTCCTCTATTGGATTCATATCTGTCTACGTAATGCTCCTTGAATTACTGCAAGTGATTCGTCTAATTTAATAAGAATTTACAGCTTTCTCTATTCAATCATTTGGAGACAAAAACCTCTCGAAGGAAAAAAGTGGGATATAAGATACTTTTTATTTAATTAGAATCGGAAATATATTTTACACAGATCAATTGAGGGCTAAAGAAGAACTAAGAGAATCCTTGGAGACGACAGTTATCGACAAAAGGATTAGTAAAATGATCAAATAGAAAGGTAACTGATTAGTCAGCAAAGCAATTCAAACTGGAAACATGAAATTTTTATATATCAGCTTTGGAGCCATGGGCGCTGCTGGTGGTTATGAAAATACTAGGAATATTTACTAAAAAAAAATAGGGAAAAAGAAAAGGGCTTTAGAGCCGAGAAACACTCTAATGATTTTAGGTCAAATTTTAGGGATGATTTGCCAGGGATGCCATCTATTTGTACACACAAGAGATAGTTTTATCTCTGAGTTGAGTCATTGGTGACGTCTTCATGCCTGGCTTGTCACTGTGATAGAAAGTTTGGTTTAGAAATGGGACACATCACAGCGCGCGTAAATGAAAGTTTTCCTTTTCATCAATCATGAAGAAAGGTGTGAGACTGATCTGTTCCAAAAATCTTTCATGGAGATGATAAAAATTTCCATATTGTATATTATTTATGTTGTGCTGATCAATCCATCTGAGTAGCCTCTCCTTGGCAGGAGAGAGGCAATAGCACAGTCAACATAACTTTGAAAGTCGCTGGCTAGCACACTTAAAGGGCTAGTTGGTGACCAATGCAAACCATAGAAATTAAGTCGAGTGCGTTTGAGATGCGTACTTGGATTGAGAGCAAAGTACTAAAGCTAGTGAAATATTTGTCATTACATTTTACGGTTACAAAATTAAAAAACTTGTGCTGTCGTTCCTTACTGAAAAAAAAAATCCTGCATAATTTGCCCTCCCCCCTTCTCAATTTATCAATATTTATTCCAAAGTCTGATTTTTTTTTTTCATGATGCTTCGAGTGATTTGAAATGCAACTAGTAAGAAAACAATTACAGCGACCACCCGGCTATATTTTTCGCCCTCTAAAAGGGCTTAGGTAAGGCACAAGAGCTTTGGCAGACGGAGTTGGGGCTGAGGTAAGTGGAAGTCTTCTTATAATGCAAGATCATTTGTGTTCGTTATAAATTTTTATGTTGCTTTTCTTTTTATTTGAAAAACCAATCTTTTCAAATTAATTTGTGTTAGTCTGCGTATTTTTATTCTAACTTATATTAATTTGTGTTTAACAATATATTTTTTTTTAACTTTATATCTAGGGACTAGTTAAATATAAGAGAACTTCACCCCACAAAACTTTTATTTGAATGTCTATTCGTTTGGAGGGAAAGGGGTTATAGTCCACGGGTAGGA
Source organism: Artemia franciscana (assembly GCF_032884065.1). Lineage (NCBI taxonomy): Eukaryota > Metazoa > Arthropoda > Branchiopoda > Anostraca > Artemiidae > Artemia > Artemia franciscana. The sequence goes on along the minus strand of NC_088880.1, from coordinate 31,366,715 downwards.
ATTATAGTCTACAGGTTGGAATAGAAACAAGCCACAGAGCCCGAGGGCAAGGGTTGTAAGTTATGTCCCAGGGGGATTTAAGGTGTTTATGCAAGTGATGGTTGCATAAACTTTAGAGGAGTCTCATTTGGTTAAAAGTTCTAGTCCCTTTCTAAGAGTCAAAAGTGATGGCAATAACCCCCCTCCTGACCACGTCTCTTTTCACCAAATATATGATTAAAATTGTAAGATAACAAGTTTGTTCAAAATGGTCCAAAGAACATATAATAATGCTCTAGGGTAGGCAAAACCCCCAGAGCCCTGGGACAAGGGTTGTAAGTTATACCCTGGGGGCATATAAGGTTCTTATGTAACATCTGGTTTTCTAAACTTCAGCTGGGGCTCATTTGATTTGAAATCAGAAGTTATATTGCTCTTTTTAAGGGTCGAAAATTATTTCAGATTAGCCAGCCCTCCCCAAGCTCATCATTTATCCAAAGATATCCAATTAAAATTTGGAGATGTTAATTTTATTCAGCGTAGTTGAAGGTCCCGGAAATTATATTTCTGAGGATGACAACCCCCGCAGGCCTCAGGGCATGAGTTCTAAGTGATGTCCTGGGGGCATATAAGGTTTTTATAGATAGGGTGGTCGCATATACTTCAGACGGGTCTCATTGAAAAACTAATTAAAGGTTTTAGTGCCCTTTTTACGAGTCAAAGTTATCAAAGGGTAATTACCCCCCCCCCCCATATGTCATTTTTCCCGAAATTCAGACAATAGAAATTTTGAGGTAGCCATTTCACTCAAATACTCCAATGATTATATAACAAGACATTTGCGGTTGTTACTAACAACCAGAGCAGGGGGCAATGGTTGTATTATGCCCCAGAGGCATTTAAGGGATCTCACTGGAAAAGTAATCAGAAGTTTTAGTGCCCTTTCTAAGATTCAAAGTAATCAGAGGGCAGCTACCCTTCCCCACACGTCGTATTGTCGCGAAACGCATCGACTTTAAACTGAGATAATGATTTTATTCAAAATAGTCCAAAGTTCATGTAACAAGACTTTTAGGGTTAAAAAAAGCCCCAGAGCCTGGGGGCAAAGATTGTATGCTACGCCCCGGGGGGATCTAAGGTTTTCATGAAAGGGATGGTTGTAGAAACTTTAGAGGAGTCTCATTGGTTGGAAATTGGAACTTCTAGTCTGCTTTTAAGATTCAAAGGTAACAGGGGGCCGCTACCCCTCCTCTCGACAACCGCTCTTTTCACAAAACGCACCTGATTGGAATTGTGAGATAGCCCGTGTGTTCAAATTAGTCTAAAGAACATAATAATGCCTCTAGGGATGGCGAAACCCCCAGAGCCTTGGGACAAGGGCTGTAAGTTAGACCCTGGGGGCATATATGGTTCTTATGGAACATCAAGTCTTATAAACTTAATTTGGTGCTCATTTAATATGAAACTGGAAGTTATAGAAATCCAATTTCATTCAGTTCGATTTTTGAAAAAGGAACTCATTCAATTTGAAAAAGGAAGTAATGAATCGGAAGCTATTTAAGAGCCAAAAATGATTTAAGAGCAACCAGCCCCCCCTCCCCCCCAAGTCATCATTTCTCCATAGACATCCAGTGGACATTTTGGGATAGCAATTTTGTTCAGCGTAGTTGAAGGGTCCGGAAATTATATCTTTAAGGATGGCAACCACCCCGCAGCCCTCAGGGCAAAGTTTTAAGTTTTTCCCTGGAGGTGTATAAAGTTTTCATAGAAAGAGTGGTCGTGTATATTTCAGAGGGGTCTCAACGGAGAAGTAGTCAGAAGTTCCCCTTTTTAAGAGTTAAAGTGATCAGAGGGCAGCTATCCCCTTCTCCACACGTCGTTTTTTCCCGAAATAAAGACAATTTAATTTTGAGATAGCCATTTCATTCGAAATAGTCCAAAAATTATATAACAAGATTTTTGCAGTTGTCACAAACCCTCAAATCCTGGGGGCAAGGTTTTAAATTATGCCCCTTGGCATTTAAGATTCTTATGAAAAGGAGGGTTTTATAAAATTTAGAGGTGGCTCATTTGTTGAAACATTGGAAGTTTTAGCTCCCCTTTAAGAGCGCAAAATAATGGAGGTTTACTACCCCCCCTAACCACACCTCTTTGCCTGAAACTCATTCGATTGAAATTGTGAGATATCCAATTTAAAACAAAGTAGTCCAAAGAACATATAAGAACACCTTCAGGGTTGACAGAACCCCCCAGAGCCCTGGTGCAAGAAGTGTAAGTTATGTCCTGGTGGTATCTAAGGTTTTTGTGGAATGGGTTGTCGTATAAACGTCAGATGGGGCTCATTTGATTTGAATTTCGAAGTTTTAGTGCTCTTTTAGTCCCAAGAGTCAAAAGCTATTTGAGAGCAGCCAGCCCCCCCCCCATGCCCATCATTTCCTCCATTTTTTCAGCATTGTTGAAGATCCAGTATTTATACGTTTGGGAATGTCACCCTGACATTCCCAAACGCCGATTACCCAAGTCAAATTAATCAAGCAATTGGAAAACTAAGGTTCTATCACTATATTAGCTCTATAACTATCTACCTTGGTTCTACTGCCCTAGCAATGATGCAAGGATGTATAATAGATAGACATATCTATTAACAAATGAACTAACCTCCTTTTTATACAATCCTAATAAGGGGGAATTAATGCCAGGTTTGCTTCTCACTCAATTTGACTATCTGTCTTGGCTTTTCCTACAATTAGCCATGGCTTGATGCCCACAACTATTCCATTTTAATGCGAAAAATCAACGGACTTCCGTTGATTTTTCGGACAAAGGAAGGTCATTTAGGTCTGGCAAATTGGAGGAGATAGTACGAGGTAATAGCTTCAACAGTAGATCAGTGATCTTTTCGGAATAAAGTATTCGCATTTTAGATCGATGAAAGGCAAGTTCCTTAGCAAAACATTTTTTTTATACTTTTCTCAATACATTACTATTCCTTGTTGGGGGGGGGGGGGCATAGGCAATCTCTCCATAATTTGTACCAAAGTTTAGCCTGGTCACAAGCTTCAGACAGCGCTGGATTTTCCTGACCACCCAGGAACTTGGGTGCCAATACAGATTTTTTTAAGAGGAACTGCTCATTTCTTCAACATACAAAAGCGCATGGCGAATTTCTGCAGAATAAATATCAGAGTTAATCTAACTTCATTAATGTCTTTAATGGAAAATCTTTGCAGAAGATGAATTGGAACCTAGATTGTGTTAAGAATGCTATCAGAAGTTTCAATGTACTGAGATGTGTTGATCTTTTTCCAATCGGGACAAGTGCCGGTGAAAAATATGAGTCTGTAACACTTGAATCTGAGAGGTATCATGTTTAAAACTAGAAGCAATAGGAAGGTGGTCTGAAACTTGAAATTTAAAAAATACCTCAGCACAAAGAATATCAAGATTATACAATACAAAGTGGTCAAGGTTAAATGTGCAAGAGGAAGAATTAATGTAAGTAAACCTAGCGGTTTTCTGTTGAGCTTCACCATAGTCATCACCATATATTCCGTATAGTAGTAGTAGTAGTAGTAGACAGGTTTAATAGCAAAAACTTGACAGCTATCGCTGATTTGTGTTTCTTTACACAAATCAATTTAACATATACAAAATCAAACTACACTTGTAAATATAAATCAAACTATAAATATTAACTCTTATTATACATTTTGATGAAAACCGGGACGAAAGAATTACCATATCGGTTTGTTCTTGCTTTAATGGGAAATAACTTATCTTGCTTTCTCGTTCTTGATGGTAGAGGTTGATCAGGTAGAATGTCACGGTGCTGAGATTTAGAAAGCAAGTACTTTCCGAAAATCATTATCAGAGTTTCGTACCGGTTTTGGAGTGACGGCAATCCTAGCACTTCCAGAGCCTTTTGGTACGGGATGTCACGGCGGCACAAGATGATCGACACCGCTTGCTTCTTAACCGATTCCAGCTCCTGACAAAGATACACTGTTCTAAGTGCTGAGGGCACCCAAACAGGGCACGCATATTCCAGAATGGGGCGGACATACGCTATGTATGCATACTTAATACTATAGTATAGTAAAGAAGCACGGATAGAAGCTGAAGACAAACTGCAACTTAAATAACGATTAAAATCATCTACGGTCAAACACGGGAATTTCAGGTTAAAGACATCACGAAGGCATGAGCTAAGTTTACTAACTGCTAATGCAAAATCTCTCTCCGAATCTTCATCTTTGTAGCCTGTGGGTTGATACACATTTAAAACTACGCATTCACCTACTCGTACAGCAAAAAACTATCACTGGAAAAGAACACACTAGAACTGATTTGATACTACACAAGTAGCAGTGCCACCAGAAGGTCTGCTATTAGGAACCCTATGATTAGCTGGAACTGAAAAAGTTTTGAAGTTGACACTAATGTCCAGTAAACCAAGGCTGTGGTTAGTCAGGAAATGTTCGTGCTAACGCAAAATACCATGATTACGAAGCATACTCTCAAGAATAGGATTTTTGTTAATAAGACCGATGTTAATGTTCCAGGATAGAAAGCAAATATGCATTTATCTACTTAGCTGCCCATTTATCGGTTTGAGCGTTCCAATTGATACAGGTGTGACCAGACACTTTACATGTAATGCAGAACACGCTTCAAACACATGGATTATCCCTGGTGGAAAAGTGCTCCGTGGTATCACAGCGAGAGCACAGTTCTGCGTTTTTACAATCAGCAGCAATATAACCTTCTTGATGGCATCTAAAATACCCCCTGGTATGAATATGGATTCCTTGATGGCCATTTTCTCATAGCCCACCTTCAAAGAATTTTTCAAAAACTAGACCACTCCGTAGTTCAAAGTAAATCTTGAAGACACGTGATTTGCCACACTGCAAAGCTTTGACACATTCTGAGATAATTTTTTCTAGATATTTTCCATTTATTTCTGTCGGTACACCTTTCATTACACCAATGAAGGAAGGAGGTTTGACAGAGGCTAAAAGGCCAGGTTGGAAATTTTTCATCTGGCCAGCAATTGAGGAGGCAGCGAGTTTACTTTTTACGGCAATTTTTCATTCCGATGAGGAACATTTCGCCTCTGAAATTTTACTTGCAGCCTTAGGACATATTTTATCAGTAATTATTTCCTTAATAGTTGAGATGAAAGATTTGACTGGCAATTTTAAGACAACAT
>NC_088880.1:31162719-31361424 GCF_032884065.1 Artemia franciscana | reverse complement strand
GGAAACCTTCCCTATAACTCCGAAAATTCCCTAACCTGCCTCATTACATACCAAACCTCCCTTTTCAAACAAAATAACTACCGTGAGCCTAACTGAATATACAACTACAGAAGAAAGAATAATGAGGACTTTTTTTCCCAAGACAATGAACCAACAAAACCTATTTGAATATTTCAACCCTATATCTAAGGGCCGTCTTCAGCAAAGAAAATAATAAACAATAAAACACTTACAATAAAAGTTTTCGGTTAAAAATCCATTCTTTTTTTAAAATAGCCTTGGCATCATTACTTCTTAACGAAAAGTTCAGCCAAGACTGTGTGATAAAAGCTAAAATTTTACAAGTTACCAACAAAAACTATTTGAATATTTCGGCCCTATATCTAAGGGCCGTCTTCAGCAAAGAAAATAATAAACAATAAAACACTTACAATAAAAGTTTTCGGTTAAAAATCCATTCTTTTTTTAAAATAGCCTTGGCATAATTACTTCTTAACGAAAAGTTCAGCCAAGACTTTGTGATAAAAGCTAACATTTTACAAGCTACCAACATAAACTATTTGAATGTTTCGGCCCTATATCTATATCTTGGTTCACTGTCTTGGGAATAAAATTCCTCATTATTCTCTCTTCTGTAGTTGTATTATGGAAAGGCAGTGTGGTCTTCATTATTATTTACTAACTGAATATCCAACGCAGCGCAAATGGATACAGCGCAAGGACAGAGCCCCTACAAAATTTGATAAAGGTACAGAAAATACTACCAGAAATTTCCTCCCGTTGGTACAAAATGTACAAGCAACGCTAGCTGTCAGAACAAAAAATCTGGACTTGCAGAAATTGCGGAAATAGGGGAAATGAGGTAATATAGACAAAAAGAAATTCCGGAAATATCTGTATTATGGAAAGACGTAATAAATCTCAATGCGACTCACGCGGCGAACTCACCGCAACAAAACACTAGTTTGAACTAAATTGAAAATAATAACAAGGAGAGATACTATGGATTTGCCATGCGTAAACCAGAATCTCCCCAAGAAATGCGAAGAAAATGCAAATTCCCCCCAATAAAATGCAAAGAATACAAATTTTGCAAATGATCGATCCAGTGAGTGATAGAAACGAGACTTGGATCCCCGGAGGATGACCAACCCAAGAATCTGTCATGCGAAGAACAGATTTTAAGTTAAGAAACACTGGAAGGCTTTATACGGATAATTAAATTTAAAAAAACGAGTATTTTAACTGTAAGTAAGGAGCGACGTTAAAACTTAAAACGAACAAAAATTATTCCGTATATGAAAGAGGTTGTCCCCTCCTCAACACCCCACTCTTTGCGCTAAGGTTTGACTATTTCTCACAAATCTACTTTTTAAAACAATAAGAAACTCTAGCGTAAAGAGCAAGTTGTCGAGGAGGGGACCAACCCGTTCATATACGGAATAATTTCTGTTCGTTTTAAGTTTTAATGTCGCTCCTTACTTGCAGATAAAAAAATTGTTTTTCTATTTAATTTACAAACGTTTTTTAATTAATGCATGTTTTGATTTTGGCTCACCGCAAATGAATAATTATAACGAAATTTGCATATTAATTTTTTTTGGCTAAATGGCTTTCACGTAGTTTTGATAAGAAAAGGGGTTGAGGAGGAGGCCTAGTTGTACTCTAATTTTTGGCTACTTAAAAAGGCAACTAGAACTTTTGATTTTTTTTTTACCAACGTTTTTATTAGTAATAAATATACGAATTAACTAAGGACAAAATTGTACAAAATATACGAAATAAAAAGGACAAAATTATCAATTGGTTAATGAAAATCAGATACTCAGAATCACATCACCATGGAGTTCAATAATCTGAATATTAATTATAAGAGCCAGTAGTAAAGCTATAAAATACCTGGTCTTTTTAAATATTCGTGTATCAAACACGAACTGTAGTAAGGAGCGACCCGACTCAATAGTAATCAAAACTCTAAAAAATGGAATTTTGATACCAATAGCTACATCAAAAGAATTGAATTTTAATGCTGTTTCTAAATATATAAGTTTCATTAAGTTTAATCTTACCCATCATAAGCTACGAGCCTGAGAAAATTTGCCTTATTTTAGAAAATAGCGGGAAACACCCCCTAAAAGTAATCATCAGATTCAGCGTATCAAAGAACCCTAATGTAGAAGTTTCAAGCTCCCATCTACAAAAATGTGGAATTTTGTATTTTTTGCCAGAAGGCAGATCACGGATTCGTGTTTATTTGTTTGTTTATTTTTCTTCCCAGGGGTGATCGTATCGACCTAGTGGTCCTAAAATGTTGCAAGAGGGCTCATTCTAACGGAAATGAAAAGTTCTAGTGGCCTTTTTAAGTCACCAAAAAAATTTGAGGTCACCTAGGCCCCCTCCCACGCTAATTATTTTCCCAAATTCAACGGATCAAAATTCTGAAAACCTTAGAAACCTAAAAACCTTATAAATATGTCTTTGGGGACGACTTACTCCCACACAGTCCCCATGGGAGGGGCTACAAGTTAAAAACTTTGACTAGTGCTTACGTTATTCGGAAGTGTACAGACGTTTTCTGGGCGATTTTTTGGTTGGGGAAGGGGTTGAGAAGAAGGGATATGTTGGAGGAACTTTCCATGGAGGAATTTGTCATGGGGGAAGAAAATTTCCATGAACGAAGCTCAGGATTTTCTAGCATTATTAAAAAAAAAAACAATGCAAAAATAAATATGAAAAAGTTTTTTCAGCTGGAAGTAAGGAGCAGCATTAAAACTTAAAACGGACAGAAATTATTACGCATATAAGGTTCTCACCTCCTCCTAATACCTCGCTCTTTACGCTAAAGTATTTTAAGTAATTTCAACTATTTATTCTACGGCTTTTGTGATTCAAGGGTCATTCTTAATGAATTGGAACAAAATTCAAGCTTCATTGTAGAGAGCGAGGTACTGAAGAGGGGGTGAACCCCCTCATATATGTAATAAGAACATGAGAATGCAAAATTTCGTTACGTAAGCTTATTAATAAGTTACGTATATCTTTTACTAATAAAAACATTCGTAAAATTTAAAAGTTCTAGTTGCCTTTTTAAATAAACCAAAAAATCGGAGGGCAACTAGGCTTCCTCCCCCGTTCATTTTTTTCTCCAAATCATTCGATAAAAACTATGAGAAAGCCATTTAACCAAAAAAAAATAAATATACACATTTCGTTTTAATTAATCCTCTGCAGAGAGCCAAAATCAAAACATGTATTGATTCAAAAACGTTAAGAAATTAAATATATAAAAAAACAATTTTTTTTTAACTGAAAGTAAGGAGCGACATTAAAACTTAAAACGAACAGAAATTACTTCGTATATGAAAAGGGCTGCTTCCTCATCAACGCCCCGCTCTTTACGCTAAAATTTTTCACTGTTTTAAAAAGTAGAGTTGATAGAAAGAGTCAAATTTTAGCGTGAAGAGCGGGGCGTTGATGAGGAAGCAGCCCCTTTCATATACGAAGTAATTTCTGTTCGTTTTAACTTTTAATGTCGCTGCTTACTCTCAGTTAAAAAAAAACTTGTTTTTTTATTAAATTATATATAGAATAGCAGCAGAAACATATGTATAGAAACTTCAGACATGTTACATTAAACTCATTTTAATTCATTCAACCTCAGACATTACATTCATTTTAATAGTTTTTTGTTCATGTTGTTTCTCTGGGTGAGGTTGTGAACAAGAAATCCGCAGAATCTGATTCTGTTTTGCACTTCCACCTCATATATGCGTAACCGTCTTCATTTCTAATGCTTCATTATTATTTAATAATCATTTAATAAACGTCTAATGATTCATTACTATTTAGGAATCGCTTCGAAAGTATCCTAACTCATTATATTTGGGCAGGAATTGCATTGCTGCCAGAAAAAAACATTCCTACAATATATGACTTATGAATGGTTTGCAGGATGGATCTAAGCGATAAGAAAGATATTTGCACAATTAGAGTGTATCCATCTAAACAAATGAAAAAAGAGGTGTTTAGATGCTGCTAAGATTCTTGAACGTATTCGCCGATATATTATTTGCCTGATGCAGTCTTGTTAGTAACAATATGGTGAGTTCAATAAATTTTATGTCAATATCTGAATTGAAACGAAGAAAAAGAAAACAAATTGATTACTTTTAATAGAAATTGTTCACTAGAAATATATTTTTAATTTCACATTTACGTACTTGGGTTAAATTTTAGTAAAGAGCTATTTAATCCAAAAACCATATTTTCACTGATTTACTGAAATTTTGTTAAGAAAATACTTCGGGTACTGATAGTTTGGTAAACAACGATATAAAAAATATAGAGCTTGTATACAGCTAGAAATAAATTGCTAAAGATTATGAGTTGGATTTTTGAAAATAAGGGAAATACCTAGCGATCTTAGGAAAACTTCAAATCAACCCCTCTTAAAGAAATATGGTAACAATAAGACCATTATTTATACGTACATTACAAAAAGATACAGTGATGGTGGTCGCCAAGTATGTTTCTGAAATTTTGGTGCTCCGGAAAACGGAAAAGGACTCCCTTAATGTTTTCCAGAAAAATTTCTACCAATTTTCTTGGATACCACCCTGACTGACCGGGTTTCAAACAGTAACCTGGGTAAAGCGTGTGGTTTTTTTCTGCTTTTTAGGGGGAATAATGGTAGAAGGTTGAGAGGACTAGGGCACATTCTGTGCACTGAGGACAGTCGGTTGGCTTTTAAGTCTTATTGTTCTTTTTAGCCCATAATATATAGCCCAGAAAAAAGCAGGTCGTCACCAAATGCGGTAGTAGGACGTCAGAAGAAAAGTTTTGATGGAAGTTCGAACTTCTGAAAACTGTGCTAAAAGAGTGGTTTTGAATATTTTGGTATAGAGGAGGAGTGTGCGTAGATCTGTCATTCTCAGGCTTGTTGAGTTGAAGAAAGTTTTTAAGTTGCAGTAAATGAGACACGGAAAAAGACTAGCAGTGCACTGAAAGATTCTTATATAAGAATAGAATCGTATGTTTTGATAAATTGTTTGTTAAAATCTGATTTTTTTTTATTATTGACTTATCTCATTTTGTTTGTCAGGATTTTGACGAGATTTACAAGCAGTCAGGAGTATTTGAAAAGTAATTAAAGAAGTACTTAAAACGTTAAAGGATTCAAAATACCGTGTATTTTTACTTGGTTTTGTAAAAAGCATTTTAACTTAAATATACTTTTTGTAATAGAGGCATATTTACATATTAAACGAGTTTCACAAAAACTGGTACTTCTGTACCAGTTAGGTACAACTTGTGCAAAAATCAGAGCAATTACTTATTTATTCGCGTTACCCAGGAAACCAAATAAATAAATAGATGACGTAATGGTCACTTGTCTTATACGATGCAAAAGTCGGTGAGTTATTTGTCGTCGTTAGTAAGGTAAGAAAATGAAGACAAACGACTTTTCCAAAATAATATAAATTTTAAATGAATTTTATTTATTTACCAAAATACTTTCAAGTGTAATCCCTGTTGGAACCAAGTAAATATAAAGATAAATTTGCACCTAATGTTTTATTTCAAGAAGAATAACCTATAATTCCTTTTTGGGAAGGATATATGGAATGCCTATAACAAAATTAGATTCGATAGAATATTTAAACTTATCAGGGATTTTAAAAATATTTAAACTTAAATATAAAATATTCAAATACAAGTGGTAAATTTAACAGTGTTTTGATCAGGTTTTTAACTACTAGTTTTTTTCAAAAAGTATAATTTGATCAAAATTGTGTAATTATTGTTCCAAAACTTTTCTAAAAACTTCAATTGACATATAAGCCGTTAAATAATTGCAACTTTGAATGGAATTCCTGTTTTTTACATTAGTATTGCTGGATTTTTTATTTTAATATTTTGTTTTTAATATGGCCAATTGCATCATCAAAATAGTATTAATCCAAGCATTACTCTGCTGATCTTCCTGACTACCAAAGGTGGGGATCAGTAATTTGCTTTTAGACACTTTTAAGTTTCCTTGACACCAAAGTTGGAGAGCTGCTGTCCAAACTTTAGGTCCATAAAGGCTTCAGTTTTGTTTTACAAGAAGCAACAGTAGTTTTACCTGAGAAAAACTTTTCTGAAAAACTTTTCTCTGAAAAATTTTTCTCAGAAAAACTTTTTCACGACTATGTCTTTGTGAAAATTACGGTAATTTTTTAATTGTATAATAGCTTATCATTTCAACCAATCTTCAAAAGTTTATTGTAAAATAGAGTTTGTGTAAAATGACCAGATTTCTTAGATTTTAATTCTTTTAAACTGACCCGAAACTTTTTGAAAATGGTACTGGAATCAAATTGGGAAGCAAAACTTTTCTGGAATTAGATTATGCTGATATTTTAAAAATCCAGATAAGAGTTTGACCAAAATGAATGAACTTTTACCGGTTTTGCGAGTTCTGGGTTCAAAAATCAACATTAAGAAGACAAAGATGGTAAGACTAGGAGTAGGAGAAGATGAAAAGGTGATGTTGAGTAACAAAAAGTTTGTTGAGTAATGATTACACAATGCCAGATATCGCATCATTCTTGAAATTCTCGAAAACATGCCAAAAAATTCTCAGAATCAAGATATGGGCCAGCTTGTATTCATTGGAGTGCTTCGTCAAGAACTTGAATGATTACGCAATACCAGATAACGTATCATTTTTGAAATTAATGGAAACATGCCAAGAAATTTTGTTAAATCATAAAAATTAGTCCGTTTGTTTTTGTTGTATTTTCTCACAGACAACATGAATGACTAGGAAACACCAGATACCAAATCATTCTTTAAATTCTGAAAATTCTCGGAAACCAGGTTGCTTATTCTCCGAATGATGCTAAAAAAAGATGCCAGAAAACAAATCACTGGTATCGTTTATCAAAAATCCAACTCCGACTGAGAAAATCGATTGCCCAATTACCTTGCTACGATAGTGTGACGCTTAACATCAGTTGGCCAGCGTCCCAGAAGCAATGCATAAGTTTACTTAGAATGTACTTCTAAGAACTTTAATATGATTTCTAGACATTGGAAAAATGAAAAAAATTCAAAAAAATAAAAAATTTGGGGAAGAGGGGGGAGGACAAAATATTGGGGGGCAGGATAAAGTTGGTAGGGAACATTGAGGCCCTGAAAGGTGACTTTGGGCCCAGGTGAGGGACATTTGGTCTTGGATAGGAAATTTGGGTTCCAAATTCATGCGCAAGCCCGCTAATGGAAAAAAGATATGCTCAGGTCCATTACATTACATAAATGATGCTTGGTCGGTTGTATTCTTAATCGATTATTAATAATCCAAGATCAATAATGGTCTCATTAACAATATAGTACAAAAAGATCTCTTTCAATTGTAAATTAAAATCTATATCAAAAATCGTTTATTAGACATCATGTCACACCAGAATAACTATAGTTATTGTGCAACTTACTTGGAAATAAAACTCTGATAATAATACTTCCAGAAATTTCCTTATCAACTGGAAACTGAGATAAAATCTTATGTATAGGGCTCTCGTTGTATCGATTAAATGGTTTCACCGTGTACATATTGTCTTCGAAAAATGCTAGGACTCTTCTTAGAAGTTCTTAGCTGGATATGAGGGCCTAGCAACTCCAATAGCACATTGAAATAGGACTCTTGTTGTATCTGAGGGATCTACAGGAGGGGCTAGTGAGTCCTGTAAAAAGATTTATTTATTTCAATTAAATGGTATTTCTGAGTCAGAGAGTCACATTTGAAACTGCAGTAGTAGTATAGATAATATTAGTAATAGTATTGGCCCTGTAAATTTCAAGTTAATACAATTACCCATTCCAAATGTATTACAGGTACGTCATTTTGATAAGTTGGATGGTGGAAGTTTCTTTTGATTTTTGCTCAACATACTCCTCAAAATTGCCCTAAATTTCATCACACTACACTTAGCCTTTACGGACACCTGAGGATCAAACTCTTTCTCAATGATAATTCCTGAATGTAAAAAATGAAAAGTGCAAGTGAATGTAGAAAATTAGGTAATGTATATTACTTCCCCCTGGGGATTTGGGGGCATGGCATACCTGGAGGCATACACCCTTAACTGTCCATTTTAAGTTGTGATTATTTTGAATAAACTGGCTTCTTAAGACTTATAGCGGTAATAGGGGGGAAGCATTTAAAAAACGGGCACTGGTTGCCCTCCGTTCCTTTCTCAACATCATTCTCAACATGCCTTTAAAGTTTCAACATAATACCTTAACCGTTCCTTAACTGATCCACACGCCCCAGGGGTTGTGGGTTTAGTCAGCCCTGGAAATATAGTTATTTCGCTTTTCGACTTAACTTGAACAAAGTACCTATTTCAAAATTGTCATCTGATATTTTTTATTTGGGGGAGGTAGCTAAAAATTGATAGGGAGGGTGACTGGTTACTCTCTTAAAACTTTTTAACATCCTTCTCGACACGCCTTGAAAGTTTAAACTAAATACCATCGTTTGCTCTTGAAAAATTTCTCTTTTCAGCTGATTGAGTCTTCTCTGAAATTTATACGATCGACCGCAATAAAATTTAAAATTTAAATCGATACGATCGAATGAAGTTGCTCTGGAAAAGAAAATAATAACACATTGGAGCCTTCTGGCTTTTGACTATAGGCAGCACAAGATCATTGGCTCATTATTTATTATTTTTATTTTAACGTTATTTTCGTATTATTTTTATATTATTTTTCTGTATTATTTTTCGACTGATGGACAATTCTATAGAATTTAATTAATTAAAGCTAATCCATAGCATATTCTACGGACAAATGACATTTGACCATATATGTAATATGCTACGCTAGACGGTATATAGAGGTAAATATAGGTAAATATAGGTAATATAGGTAAATATATAGGATGGTACTATAGCTAAGACAAAAAAGATATGACGCATAGTTTTAGACACCATGGAAAAACACAAACAATTCTTCTTAGCTTTAATCATCATTGGGATTCTCTGTGCTTGGTCTATGCCTAAATTTGAAGGGGATTGGATAATTCCTGTCTCCGTTTGTTCCATATTTGTGTCCAAAAAAAAAATTCTGCCTTCTTTTGGGCCATACAAACTGAAGAGATTGCTTCAGAATTGCCAAATTGTGATACAAAGTTTTGCTTGGGGATCAATATCTTAAGGGCTTGAGTAAAATAGACTCAAAATTACCCCTTTAATAGACAGAAATTAAGTTGAAAATCACAAGTGTAATTTCTTTAAGAGTTACTTAAACTGAAAGCCACCTTTTTTTTCGATCTTACAGTCATAATATAGTTGATATATAATATAATTGATATATTAATATATAATATAATATAAGTATAATTGATTATATTGGGATTTCCTCGTTTATTATTTTTTGAAAAATAAAACTGATACTAAGCAAAATGCATGTCGCTTTCAATAAAGTGCAGATGATATTTTAGCCTGTTAGTGGTTTCCAACAATTTTTGTGGTTGTTTAGCTTTTATTTTAAACCATAGTTAATCTTGTAGTTTTGTTGTCGTTTTTGGTAAAATTATAGTTAACCAACAAACTGCAAACCATTTTCTGTTAACCATGTTTAACATGCAGATTACTTTGAGCAATAATTGAAAAATTAAAACTCTAGTAATAATTTTACTATGTGTTTTTTATTTTTTTTTCAGAGAAAATATAATCCCTCTCTGTCGTGGAGTTTTCTACAAAACAAAATATAGCATCTTAACAACTTGTGAGTTATTTCATTACAGTAATGCTATTTTGTCTATTGCAACGAAATGTTTAAGGAAAACATATAAAAATCTGCTTCAGATGTATGTTAAATACATAAAAGCCTGATGCCTATGTTTAAACATTGACTGTGGTGTTGCCTAACTATTATTTTAGATTTATTTTTGGCAATAATTCTCTGCCTCTGTGATTTCTTATAATTTGCTTCGCAAGAAACAAGAGCTAAGAGCTCATATGGCACTTTCGACGAGGCAAGAAGAGCTAAGAGCCAAGAGATCATATGGTATGAGCTCTAGCAAAATTCTATGAATTAGTAGATTGATTTAAAAAGAAAGTAAGAGGCTTAATGTCGGTCAGGATTAAAAATAAGAGCTCTGAGTCATGATGTCCTTCTAAATATCAAAATTCATTAAGATCCGATAACCCAATCGTATGTTATAAATACCTAATTTTTTCCAATTTTGCAGCAATTTGTGCAGCTCCCTGACACGCCTACCAATTTCCATCGTCCTAGCACGTCCAGAAGCACCAAACTCGCCAAATCACTGAACCCCTCCCCCAAATCCCCCAAAGAGAGCGAATCTAGTACGGCTCCGTCAATCACGTATCAAGGAAATTTGCTTATTCTATCCACCAAGCTTCATCCCGATTCCTCCACTCCAAGTGTTTTCCAAGATTTCCCACTCCAACTCCTCCAAATGTCAAAAGATCTGGTCGAGATTTGAAATAAGAGCTCTGAGACATGAATTCCTTCTAAATATCAAATTTCATTAAGATCCGATCATCTATTCGTAAAATAAAAATACCCCAGTTTTCACGTTTTCCAAGAATTCCGGTTTCCCCCTCCAACTCCCCCCAATGTCACAGGATCTGTTCGGAATTTAAAATTAGAGCTTTAATGCGCAAGACCCATCTAAATATCAAATTTCATTAAGATCTGGCCACCCTTTCGTAAGTTACAAATACCTCAATTTTCAAAATTACCACCGCAGCCCCCCCCCCCCCCAACTCCACCAAAGAGAGCAGATCCGGTCCGATTATGTCAGTCACGTGTCTTAGAAAGGTTTCTATTCTTTCCATCCAGTTTCATCCTGATCTCACCGCTTTAAGTATTTTCTAAGATTTCCGGATCCCCTCAACTGCCCCCCCCCCAATTACGCTGGATCCGGTTGAGATTTAAAATAAAAGATCTGAGTCACGAGGCCCTTCTAAATATGAAGTTTCATGAAGATCCGATCACTCCTTCGTAAGTTAAAAATAGATCATTTTATAGCGGATCCGTTCCAATTATGTAAATCACGTATCTAAGACTTCTGCTTATTTTTCCCACCAAGTTTCATCCTGATCCCTCCAATCTAAGCGTTTTCCATGATTTAGGTTCCTCCACCCCAAACTCCCCCGAAAGTCCCCAGATCCGGTCGGGACTTAAAATAAGAGCTTTGAAACACGATATCCTTCTAAATATCAAATTTCATTGAGATCCGATCACCCATTCGTAATTTAAAAATACCTCATTTTTTCTAATTTTTCATAATTACCCCCCCCCCCCCAACTACCCAAAAGAGGGCGGATCCATTCCGGTTATGTCAATCATGTATCTAGGACTTGTGCTTATTTTTCCCACCAAGTTTCATCCCGATCCCTCCACTCTAAGTGTTTTCCAAGTTTTAAGTTCCCACTCCCAACCCCCCCCCCCCAATGTCACCAGATCTATTCTGAATTTAAACTAAGAGCTCTGAGACACCATATCCTTCTAAATATCAAATTTCATTGAGATCCGATCACCCGTTCGTAAGTTAAAAATACCTCATTTTTTTCTAATTTTTCAGAATTAACCCTCCCCCAACTACCCCAAAGAGATCGAATCCATTCCGGTTATGCCAATCATGTATCTAGGACTTGTGCTTATTTTTACCACCAAGTTTCATCCCGATCCCTCCACTCTAAGTGTTTTCCAAGTTTTAGGTTTCCCCCTCCCAACTCTCCCTCCCCCAATGTCACCAGATCCGGGCGGGATTTAAAATAAGAGCTCTGAGACACGATATGCTTCTAAATATCAAATTTCATTGAGATCCAATCACCCGTTCGTAAGTTAAAAATACCTCATTTTTTCTATTTTTTCAGAATTACCCCCCCCCCCCCGGCTAATTACCCCCCCCCCCCCGGGTTTTTTCAGAATATAGGTAAATATAGATAAATATAGGTAATATAGGTATATATATATAGAATGAAAATATAGGTAAATATATATATAAAAATATACATTATTTTTTGAAAAATAAAACTGATACTAAGCAAAATGCATGTCGCTTTCAATAAAGCGCAGATGATATTTTAGCCTGTTAGTGGTTTCCAACAATTTTTGTGGTTGTTTAGCTTTTATTTTAAACTTTAGTTAATCTTGTAGTTTTGTTGTCGTTTTTGGTAATATTATAGTTAATCAACAAACTGCAAACCATTTTCTATTAACCATGTTTAACATGCAGATTACTTTGAGCAATAATTGAAAAATTAAAACTCTAGCAATACTTTTACTATGTGTTTTTTATTTCTTTTTTTCAGAGAAAATATAATCCCTCTCTGTCGTGCATCTTAACAACTTGTGAGTTATTTCATTACAGTAATGCTATTTTGTCTATTGCAACGAAATGTTTAAGGAAAACGTATAAAAATCTGCTTTAGATCTATAATAAATACAAATACAAGCCTGATGCCTATGTTTAAACATTGACTGTGGCGTGGCTTAACTATTATTTTAGATATATTTTTGGTAATAATTCTCTGCCTCTGTGATTTCTTATTATTTACTTCGCAAGAAAAAAGAGAAATTACTGTCTAATGGCAAACACACCTTTTAATATTTAACAAAGAAAAGGTATACCATAAATGTTTACTTAGTGTTATACAGTCAATAAATTGTTTCAAGACGACTTTGTTATTTGTTTTGTCCACGCATTATTCTAGAAAATAAAAGATATCACTTGACAAGAGGATGAGAAATGTCTTACAAGTAACTGTTTAAACACAGAGAGGCTACACTTTGATTTCTATTTTGACTGTGATTGTCAATATTATGCTCCATACAAGTTGTTACTATCAACTTTTTCCAACAAAAGATTAAAAATATAAAGTCAACAATGCCATAACAGTTGAGTGAAAAATATTAATCCTTTATAGAGCTTTTTATATCTGCCTTTTCTTTTCAAATTTATCTTTTTCAGCTCCTTACTCTCTAGTTTTTTATTCGATTTTTGAGATGTGAACTAAACTAATAATGTGTTTATAAAAACAATGTTAACTTGAGTTTAAAATTTCGTGTTCAAATGAGCCGTGTATGCGAGATCGGTACCATTAGTCAAACAATGAGTGAAACAAATTCATTAAAAGAGTTCGTAATGCTATTGCCATCAGGGATTTGTTTTTCATTGCCTTCATCCCCTAGAACAATGAAAATAGAACGGTAATATTCCAAATCTTATGTCGAAAATTCTGAATTTTGAAGCTTTTTTTCCAATTCCACACAAGGACCAGAAATTACTCTGATCCCGGTTTACCCTTTGTATCCCAGCCACTCTTGTAACTCAGCAAAACGTTAAACCAAAAGTTGAAGATAGTTAATTTAATAATATGATCATAGCATCATGAAATGTAAATTCAGGTATAATATAAAACTTAACATTCCTTGGGAGCTAAGAGATGTTTGATAGATGACAATAAATCGCGTTTATAGTCACCCCAATAAAATATCCATTAAATATAACAGATAGCTAAACGTTTTCCTACTAACTATTTCATTTCAGTCTGAAGATCTGAGACATTTTACGAGCCCTTTCAGATGTAACTAAAATAAAATAAACATCTTAACAAACGGTTGAAACTTTACAATATAGGAACATCGACAAGTGAAAAATTGTTTGAAACAGATAATTACTAATGCTTCAGCGACGACCCTACCTCCTTAAAAAAGAAGGAACAAAGAATATGTAAATATATATATATATATATATATATATATATATATATATATATATATATATATATATATATATATATATATGTATGTATATATATATATATATATATATATATATATATATATATATTTATATATATATATATATATATATATATATATATATATATATATATATATATATATATATATATATATATACGGGAGAATATTTCTAGAGGAGTAGATTGGAATTAGAGATTGAGATTGGAATTAGAGAATGATTTCCGCTCTTCCCCAAAAACTTTCTGTGATATTTTGTTTCTGCCAACGGAGACTAAGAGACCCGTGGAGCCGATCCATCCCTCCTCGTCGAAAGCAAAAATAAAAATGCAAAGTTTCCAAATTTCAAATTTTAAATCGCACCTTCTTTCCTGAATGACCTTTGTCATAATTCAAGGGATACTGGATCCGGTCCAAACAGATTGGTTAAATATCCGATATCATCTTCTTGTCTCTGGGACTTAGCCCTTGAAATAATTGGCCACATAGCAGTCAGAAAACGGTTTGGTTTTTCAGAAGAGGATTCGTGAAAAAAGCTAAAGATACTCTTGCCAACAAAATGAATATAGAGTCAGGCTTGACCTACAATTTAGAGAAAAATATACATATCAAACTACCCACCAATAGAAACACAACAACGAAAAACAGACAAAGTCTAATGAGCTTAAAGTCATTGAATATAAGGGACTTGTTGAACGATTAAGGGATTTTTTATTCTCTTGAACCTACCATTGAGAGAAATGAAGAATATTGTATTAGCATATAGGACAATCACCTGGATGGATTGGCTCCACGCGTCAAAACATTAATTTAACAGTTTTAATTTCTGTTCACAAGGGTTACTCCATGCTTACTATTTGTTACCATGACCTGTTGTATCTGTCTCTCTTAAATGTGAATGTGAATGCTACTCCTAAATCCACCAACCCTCCGCTATTCATATTCAATTTTGAAGTTCGTCTAGCAATACTTTGTGAACAATAATTATCCCATCAGTAAATGCTTCCCATAATCTCTTTAGTTGGAGGATGGTTTGAGATATAAAAACTAATTATACGGCTATCATTACCGTGGCTTCTGAAGCAGGTCCTTCTTGAAAGTATTTTTGATAGGGACGTTCCCCACGGATTCCATCAAGGGGGCAAGGGAGCAGCACAACCTAGCAAACAACAAGACATTGAACAATGATACAAAACGGAAAATGAGAATTGTTCATATTTGAATTGTGAAAACAAAGCTCCTTATAGCACTTGCTTTCCGTTTGAAAATATTGGGGTTGTGCT
Source organism: Artemia franciscana (assembly GCF_032884065.1). Taxonomy (NCBI): domain Eukaryota; kingdom Metazoa; phylum Arthropoda; class Branchiopoda; order Anostraca; family Artemiidae; genus Artemia; species Artemia franciscana. The sequence goes on along the minus strand of NC_088880.1, from coordinate 31,346,353 downwards.
AATGATCCCCCCCATCTCTCCTTCTTTATTGATGGTAGGTATGAGAAAGAAGTTCATATACTACACAGAAAAAGATTAAGCTATCACAACGTAGCACCCATATTGCAGGTATAGTCCACAATATTTCTACAGGAGTAGATTGGAATTAGAGAATAATTTCCGCTCTTCCCCAAAAACTTTCTTCGATATTTTGTTTCCGCCAACGGAGGCTAAGAGACCCGTGGAGCCAATCAATCCAGGTGATTGTCCTATATGCTAATTGAACAAAAAAAACAAGTTTTTTAAATAAAGTAAGGAGCGACATTAAAATTTAAAACGAACAGAAATTACTCCGTATATGAAAGGGGCTTTTCCTCCTCAACGCCCCGCTCTTTACGCTAAAGTTCTTTACTGTTTTCAGAAGTAGAGTTAAGAGAAAGAGTCAAACTTTAGCGTAAAGAACGGGGCGTTGAGGAGGAAAAGCCCCTTTCATATACGGAGTAATTTCTGTTCGTTTTAAGTTTTAATGTTGCTCCTTACTTTCATTTAAAAAAACTTGTTTTTTTTTATTTAATTTCATTAAGATCCGGTCACATGTTCTTAAGTTAAAAATCTCAATTTTTCTGTTTTTTCCAAATTAACAACCCCCAGCTCCCTCAAAGAGTAGGGATCCGTACCAATTATGTCATTCTCGTATCTTTAACTAGTGCTTATTCTTCCCATTAAGTTTCATCCCGATCTCTCCACTCTAAGGGTTTTCCAAGATTTCCGGTTTCCAAGATTTCTGTTTCCCCCCTCCAACCCACTAAATTCCCGGATGCGATTCGAATTGAAAAGGGAGCATCTGAGACATAAGATTCTTTTATATATCAAGTTTCATTAAGATCCGATCACCCATTCGTAGGATGTCTCTATTTTCACATTTTCCAAGAAATCCGGCTCCCCCCCACCAACTCCCTTCAGTGTCACCCGATCTGGTCGAGATTTAAAATGAGATTTCTTCTCATCACAAGATCCTTCTAGATATCGAATTTCATTAAAATCTCATAATCCGTTCGTAAGTTAGAAATACGTCATTTTTTCTAATTTTTCCCAACTACTCCCCCCCCCCCTCAACTCCACCAAAGACTTGTATTTATTCTTTCCACCAAGTTTCATCCTGATCTCTCCGCTTCAAGCGTTTTCCAAGATTTTCGGTCCCCCCCTAATGACACTGGATCCGGTCGGGATTTAAAATAAGAGATCTGAGTTTCGAGGTCCTTCTAAATACGAAATTTCATTAAGATACGATCGCTCTTTCGTAAGTAAAAAATACCTCATTTTTCTAATTTTTTAAGAATTAACTCTCCCCCCAACTCCCCCAAAGAGAGCAGATCCGTTCCGGTTATGTCAATCCCGCATCTAGGACTTGTACCTATTTTTCCCACCAAGTTTTAGCCCGATCCCTCCACTCTAAGCGTTTTCCAAGATCTCAGGTTTCCCCCCCACCCCAACTTCCCCTTAATCGGATCCGGTCTGGATTTAAAATAAGAGTTCTGAGACATGATATCCTTCTAAACATCAAATTTCATTAAGATCCGATCATTCTTTCTTAAGTTAAAAATACCTCATTTTGTTTTAGTTGCTCAGAATTAACCCTCCTCCCTCAACTCCCCCAAAGAGAGTGGATCCGTTCCGGTTATTTCAATCACGTATCTAGGACTTAAGATTAGTTTTACCACCAAGTTTCATCCTTATCCCTCCACTCTAAGCGTTTTCCAAGATTTTAGGTCTTCCCTCCCAACTCCCCCCAATGTCACCGGATCCGGTCGAGATTCAGAATAAGAGCTCTGATACACGATATTCTTCCAAACTTCAAATTTCATTAAGATCCGATCACTCCTTCGTAGGTTAAAAAGACCTCATTTTTTCTAATTTTTTAAGAATTATCCCCCCCCCAAAGAGAACGAATCCGTTTCGGTTATGTCAATCACGTATCTAGGACTTGTGCTTATTTTCCCACCAAGTTTCATCCCGATCCCTCAACTCTAAGCGTTTTCCGAGATTTTAGGTTCCCCCTTCAATTCCCCCCATTGTCACCGGATCCAGTCGGGATTCAAAATAAGAGCTCTGAGATACGATATTCTTCCAAACTTCAAATTTCATTAAGATCCGATCACTCCTTCGTAAGTTAAAAATACCTCATTTTTTCTAATCTTCGGAATTAAATCCCCCCCCCCAACTCCCCCAAACAGAGCTGGTCCGTTCCGGTTATGTCAATCACGTATCTAGGACTTCTGCTTATTTTTTCCACCAAGTTTCGTCCCGATCCCTTCGTTCTAAGCGTTTTCCAAAATTTTAGGTTCCTACCCCCAGCTCCCCCCCAATGTCACCGGATCCGGTCGAGATTTAAAATAAGGGCTCTGAGACACGATATCCTTCCAAACATCAATTTTCATTAAGATCCCGTCAATCGTTCGTAAGTTAAAATTACTTCATTTTTTCTATTTTTTCCGAATTATCCTACCCCCACTCCCCCGCCAGATGGTCAAATCGTGGAAAGGACTATTTCTAATTTAATCTGGTCCGGTCCCTGATACGCTTGCCAAATTTCATCGTCCTAGCTTACCTGGAAGTGCCTAAAGTAGCAAAACCGGGACAGACAGACCGAAAGAAAGTCTCCATTGAAAGTCTCTTCCCCCATGAGAAGTTCCTCCATAGAAAGATCCCCCAACGTAATCTCCCCTCAAATCCCCCCCCCCAAACCCAAAAATCCCCTGAAAACGTCTGTACACTTCCGAGTAACCGTTACTACATAATCTCAGAATTCTGAATTCTACAAAATCTCAGAACATTGATCCGGTGACTTAGAGGAAAAAATGAGCGTGGGAGGGGGCCTAGGTGCCCTCCAATTTTTTTGGTCACTTAAAAAGGGCACTAGAAATTTTAATTTCCGTTAGAATGAGCCCTCTCACAAGATTCTAGGACCACTGGGTCGATACGATCACCCCTGGGGAAAAAAAACAAACAAACAAATAAACACGCATCCGTGATCTGCCTTCTGGCAAAAAATACAAAATTCCACATTTTTGTAGATAGGAGCTTGAAACTTCTACAATAGGGTTCTCCGATACGCTGAATCTGACGGTGTGATTTTCGTTAAGATTCTATGACTTTTAGGGTGTGTTTCCACATATTTTCTAAAACAAGGGAAATTTTCTCAGGCTTGTAACTTTTGATGGGTAAGACTAAACTTGATGAAACTTATAGATTGAAAATCAGCATTAAAATGCAATTCTTTTGATGTAGCTATTGGTATCGAAATTCCATTTTTTAGAGTTTTGCTTACTATTGAGCCGGGTCGCTCCTTACTACAGTTCGTTACCATGAACTGTTTGATATCTAGCCACAAAAAGTCACAAAAGGTAAGAAAGCAACTAAACAAAAATTCGAAAACAACCTATTTTTCAGCAAACAAATTGAATTTTAGAATTCCTCCTACTTATACTCAAGGCTTTCAACCGTCAGGAATATCTAATTTCAGTCAATAGATGATTTATGAAAAAATGTGAAGGGGGCTGGGGCAGGGAAATTTTTTTTGGCGAAGTCAACCCCTATTTATGATCGATTTTTTCACATCTGAAAATGGTAGTATGCCAATTTTCAAACAAAATTGCAGCGCCGTTTTGGATAAGAAAAAATGTACATTAGTATATGCATATATTGACCTATAGTTATTGCTCGTTTAATAAGATGGATACAAATTTATTTTTTTCTTTGTTTCTATATATATTATCTATGTATATTTTGTATATTATATGTTTTGTATATAGCTATATTTTTGTATTGTTTGCTTAATTTGGGTGGGTAGCTTAAACACTAGAAATTTTACAGATGCAGAATCAGCACAAATGCATTCACTATTTGTATATATTGCTACAACAACAAAGGAGAGAATAATGAGGACATTTTTTTCCCAAGACAGTGAACCAACAAAACCTATTTGAATATTTCGGCCCTATATCTAAGGATCGTCTTCAGCAATGAAAATAATAAACAATAAAACACTTACAATAAAAGTTCTCGGTTAAAAATCCGTTTTTTTTTATCACTTTTTAACGAAAAGTTCAGCTAAGACTGTGTGATAAAAGCTAACATTTTACAAGCTAAAAAGGTTCATTCATTTCGCTAACTGTATTTATTAAAAATTGGAATAATTTCTTACTGCGATATTTGCCTTCTCTGCAGCTAATCTGATAGTTCTTTTGGGATTGGGCTTGTTTTTTTTTCGTTCCTATTTTTGTTTTATTTTGAATTAGATTATTTTCTATAATGAATTTTGTGTACATAGGGTTGAGTGTATATTCACCCAAGTCTCTATTTAGGAATGTATTATTATTTAAGTTTCGTTTGATTTCGATTGCTTTGCGGACAGTTTGCTTCATTCCTAGGTCATTGCTAATTAGAATTGTTTCGTCAAATAGAACATAATGGTTTGGATTTTCAAAAATATGATTGCTTAAAGCTGAATCGATAGGTATGGAGTTATTTTTAGATTTTATTTCTTTTTCAATACTTTCTTTGAGTTGCTGTAATCTTGTTCTTAAATTTTGGTGGGTTCGACTAAAGTAATAAGTTCCGCAACTACATGGTATTTGATAAACCCCTCGTAGACGAGTACCTGGGGTTTTATCCTTAACAGAACTCAGAAAATTCATTATGCTTAAATTACTTGTGAATACAACACGTAAATTGTTTTTTAAACAAACTTTTTTCAGTTTTGAAGTAATTTTCGGAACATAAGGTAGGTAAATCCTGCTTGTGGGTTTATTCGAAGGGATTTAAGGCTTCAGAAGAATGCATCTTTAATCTTTGAGCAATAACAGTATTTATGAGAGAAATTGGGTACCCGTTGCCAAAAAGTATGTCTGTAATAAAATTTAATTATTTTTTAATATACCGGCTCTGAACAGATATTAAGTACTCTATCCACAAGAGATATTACCACACCTCTTTTAACCTGTGGAGGATGCTTAGATTTGAAGTGAAGGTATCAATTGTTAAGCGTAGGTTTTCTGTTAACCGTAAAATCAAGCTTATTCACGCTGCGTATTATCAATACATCTGAAAAAGGTATTTTTCCATCTCCTTCGGTCTCTAGAGTGAATTGCACGTTTCTATAGTAAGTATTTAAATATTCTAGAAAACCTTCAAGTTCACTTTCGCCATAATTCCAAACCGAAATTGCGTCGTCCATGAAACGTCCCCAAAATACAGGATTAAGCAAATACGAATCCAGGGCCCAATTTTCAAGATTCTCGACGAAAATATTTGCGAGTAGGCCTGATAGAAGTGCTCCCATAGGAAGGCCCCTTACCTGTTTGTAATATGACATGCTACATATTACACACACAGTTGTGGAAATTATTACCTTGGTCGAACCTAACAAAATTTAGGAACAAGATTACAGCAACACAAAGAAAATATTGAAAAAGAAATAAAATCTAAAAATAACTCCATATCAACGATTCAGCTTTCAACAATCATATTTTTGAAAATCCAAACCATTATGTTCTATTTGACGAAACAATTCTAATTAGCAATGACCCAGGAATCAAACAAACTGTCTGCGAAGCAATCGAAATCAAACGAAACTTAAATAATAATACATCCCTGTATAGAGACTTGGGTGAATGCACACTCAACCCTATGTACACAAAATTCATTATAGAAAATAATCTAATTCAAAATAAAACAAAAATAGGAACGAACAAAAGCAAGCCCAATCCCAAAAGAACTATCAGATTAGCTGCAGTGAAGGCAAATATCGCAATAAGAAATTATTCCAATTTTTAATAAATACAGTTAGTGAAATGAATGAACCTTTTTAGCTTGTAAAATGTTAGCTTTTATCACACAGTCTTGGTTGAACTTTCGTTAAGAAGTGATGGTGCCAAGGCTATTTAAAAAATAGATTTTTAACCGAGAACTTTTGTTGTAAGTGTTTTCTTGTTTATTATTTTCATTGCTGAAGACGGCCCTTAGATATAGGGCCGAAACATTCAAATAGGTTTTGTTGGTTCACTGTCTTGGGAAAAAACAAATGTCCTCATTATTCTCTCCTTTGTTGTTGTAGCAATATATACAAATAGTGAATGCATTTGTGCTGATTCGGCATCTGTAAAATTTCTAGTATTTAAGCTACCCACCCAAATTAAGCAAATAATACAAAAATATAGCAATATACAAAACATATAATATACAAAATATACATAGATAATATATATACAAACAAAGAAAAAAATATACTTGTATCTATGTTATTAAACGAGCAATAACTGTAGGCCAATATATGCATATACTAATGTACATTTTTTCTTATCCAAAACGGCGCTGCAATTTTGTTTGAAAATTGGCATACTACCATTTTCAGGTGTGAAAAAATCGATCTAAATAGGGGTTGACTTCGCCAAAATTTGTTTTGGCGATTATTCTCTCCTTTGTTGTTGTACTATGGAAAGGCAGTGTCGTCTTCGTCATTATTTATATATATTGCTTTCAAATTTAGTTTTTCGGCAACTAGCCTACTAGCAACTACTGCTGCTGGCAAGAACTACTACTGATGGCAAAACACCTACTGGCAAGTGTTGCTTCGATTTCCCGTTTATTACGGTGGAAGGTTTGAAACATCTCTCAAGTTACTAATTTACAAAATTAGTATCTAATTTTAATTAGTATTAGTAACTGATAGTAACTAAAAAGTAACTAAGTAATTAATTAGTAACTAATAATTAAATATTAACAGAAAATTAGTAACAAAATTAGCCATAATTTACAAAATCGTAAGCAAATACGCTCTGTAGTTTCTGATAATGGCGAGCCATTAGGGGAGAGATCAAAATGAAACTAATCCACTCATGAGGATGACCTTGACTACAGTCATTAATTGGTGTATTTATAGTCAATCTAATAATGTCTAATAATTGACCGTATCTACATTCAATAAATATTATCATACCTTAGATGAGTGTACCTTAATGTTTTAAGCAAACGTAAAAATTAATGACGAAATGTTCTGTGTATCCCACCATTATTCTGAAGTTCCTATTTATAAGTTACTAGGGTATTTACCACCCAGCCCCCTCCAGTTCTTATATGATAGTAAAGCTTTTAGTACTAGTTACAGCTACCTGAAATACTGAAACAACAGAGAGTTATCTCAGAAGAAACTTTATGAAAGCCTATTTTTGTTTATATATTTTACGAAACCCTACGCGTTAGTACAAATATTAATCTCAAACAAAAAAAAAATCATATATAGCTGATAACCTGCTCTCAGTTCAAACCGATATATCGAGTTTTATGCTTGAGCGATACTACTGTTACACTTGCGATAAAAACGGGACTACTTAAGGTTACAAAGTCACTAATGTGTCCCTTACGTGATTCTTGGGAGTTTGGCTGTGTTCACCTGTCAAAGAAAATTGCTAAGATTCACCAGTCAGAATAAAAATTGTGGGGCAGTTTTTTCTTTTGTTTTTTCTTTCTTTTTTTATTCAGATTATTTTTTATCAAAGATTTAGAATTGGAACTGCAGTTACATTTATAGACAAAATTAGATAAAAAAAAATCTGAAGAGGTAGTATTAGTGGGAATATTTAGGAAATAATTAGTGACACAACTAAGGGCATATTTTCAAAGCCAGTTTCTTGCCATGAAAATCATTTGCTTCGTTAGTACAATTGGTAAAATCGACGATGAAAACGAATCATTCATATTTTTTTTCGACACGTAGGACCACTGTGGGGCTCGGATATTTTTCACAAATGTAATTAAATTCACTTCCTTAGACATCAATCTTTTTCTTAGACATGCAAAGTTGTCCGAAATCAAATTTCAAATATTTAAGGCGAATGTTCTCTGTGCAAGATTTTGCTACCGTATTTCTCTGCAGTCCTGCGGTTTGATATTTCAGCGAAGTTTGCTCTCATTTGATAGCTGGGATTCAGCATGACGCTGAATCCCAGCTATTAGAAATTATCAGAAATTATATTCTGAAATTTTTTTCTTATTTCTTTGGTAAGTCAAGCTTACCCCTGTTTGAAAAAGTATGTTTGACTGAAGTACCTCGTTAGAATAAAAGATTTAATCGTGATAGGGTTGAACGATAAAACAAAGTCAGAAAATATAGCTTCCCGAGAATACAACATTTCAGGGAATCACTGCCATAACTGAAAGCAGGCATGTACGTAGGTCTTTTCGGGGAGATTAATTGATAATTTGGATAAGAAGTGCCCATAAATTCAGAAAAATATTCAATTTTGGGAGATTTCAAGGCCCTTTCCCCGGCGTACACCCCTGAATCAAAACATTTAAAACTTTAAAATATCGCATTGCAGCAACTTGGGACTAAAAGGCGAGCATAATTGTAGCTGTCTCGAGATATAAGTTGTCGACAAATTGTTGTTACTTTCAATTTTTTTGTGCGTACAGAAGTGGATGATTCATTCTTTACAATTCAGTGGTAAATATAATATTTACGACTCTGGGGGCTTTTGTTGATGGGATAAGAACTGCTGCTGCTGCTGTTGAAGCTGAAAAAGCTGATGACTTAAATAAGGATTGGAAAAAAATTCATTGTTTTGGTCTTCATCATCTTCACTTTCCTCCAGGTCTATTTCAGATTCGCTTTCTTCTTGTTTAATTTGATTTGAGGTGGACGGTTCTCGTGGCAAACTGGGATCAGTCTTATCACCCTCTTTTGACGTCTGAAGAGGCTCTTCATCGTCGGTTTGGACGCGTTTGTGCTTTGTTCGACGATTTTGGAACCAAACCTTAACCTGGAATAATTTTGAGCTTCAGATTACGTTAAATTGTCATTTATTAAGGTTAGCCATGTCCAGCTGCGAATTATAGTTAATATACATATATAATTTTTATTAATTAAAAAATATTATATTTCTTATAATTTTATGTTATTTTTGCTATTTATATATTAATTGAATTTTTTAATACTATAAATAATGAATATTATAAGTTACAATTCATATAATAATAAAATGATTATTGATTTTTTATATTATATAAATTTATAATATATTTTTACAATCTATTATAAATACTTTTACTATTCCTAATTTTTATATTAAAAACCTAGAATAAAAAACTATTTCCGCGAATAGTTAACAATTATGTTGTGTTCTCCTGTAAATTATCAGAGTACGAGATGTGTCCTTTAGTCTTAAATAGTATCAAATACTTCGTCTGGACTATTTCAAAATATACAAGGACATGTGGTACCTTAAAAGAGAAAGCAGACTTCCAAATCAAATTTTTCTAGGTTACAAGTCCATATTGGAAATAAGAACGGTTAGAGCAGAAGTATCCATGCATTGCAACCAGCGCCATTCAAAGAGGAAGAGCCTGCCCTGGGTGCCATGGCTGCGGAGGGGATGGGAAGTTGCTGCAGCTAGGGATTGCATACTTTGATAAACACTTTATTTGGTTTTTTTGCTTATATTTTAGACGGGAGGGGACGGTGTAATTAATTTTTGCCGGGGCACCACCAACTCTAAGAATGGCTCTGATTGTAATTATACATTTTAAAACAAAGCATGTGAGGTAAAAGTGATACTGACGGTCACAAGAGACTCCTATCGGTTCTGGAAACCGACTGTGGGACTTTCTCCGAATGTTATTTGATGCTATTAAGCTTTAAAAAGGTTCAACGAAAATTAAATATAAATGGATAGATAAATAGATCAGTGTATTTAAAAGCAGAAGTGCCATATACGCAACAACAAAAAATTCAGGCAAAACAAGGAGATCCCGAACAAAACAAACTACGAAACGAAAATTACCTAATCTGTACACCAAATAACTCAATCATTTAAGCTTTTTTTTAAAATATAAACTTAAAATTGGAAGGTATAGGGTCCAACAACAAACCGAAATGGCGACGAATGTTAATTAACATGAAGATGGACATCAAGCTTAAAACGAATATAAATTGCAACTAATGGAAAACAAATCGAACTTTAAAAAAACAGGAATTACAATAATTGAAAAATTAGACTAAAAATTAAATATTATCACGAATAAGCTGGGAACTGCCTTCCTCCTCCACCTTCTCTAAAGTGGGGCCGAAAGCTTCCTTTGACCCCAACATCGTCTATATAGAATATAGAACTTCGTCTATTTAGAACTTCGTCTATATGCAATGGCAGCGAAATTGAAGAAATAGACTAAAATTGAGCAAAAACTATCGCGAATAACCTGGGAACTATCTTCCTCCTCCAACTTCTCTAAACTGGGGCGAAAGCTTCCTTTGACCCCAACTTCGTCTATATAGACTTATTACATCTCCTCAGAATTGGGATTACTCTGTGAATGACCCCATACATTCTTACTAGTCCAGGACTTTTAGGGTTTGACCCGGACAAAATTGCAATATAAACGAAAATGGTACCAAAATGATCAGAAAAAAATTCTGTACAACATACTAAAAGTCCCCATAAATCCGAGCGGGGCGAGTACCCGAAAAACAGGGGAAAAGGGGGAAATGCGGGGGAAAATAGGAAAAATGCCGAACATGCCCAGAAAATAGTTTAAAGTGAGTTTTCTGGGGTTTTCACATACGCTGATTACGAAATTGACATCTAAAATTCAGTATAGAAAAAGATTACTACGGAAAACGGGGGAACAGGGGAAAGAGGGGAGAAAAGAGAAGAATACAGGGTAGGGGTAGAAAGCGGTTTGAAAGATATTTTCTGGGGTATTCCTATCTGGTGATTACAAAATTGAGAAATAAAATGATATAAAAAAATCGATTAACATAAAACGGGGAAATGGGGGGAGGAGGGGAAAAGGGAAATATACAGGGTAGGGGTAGAAAGCATGTGGAAATGTGTTTTCTGGGGTTTTTCTATCTGCTGATCACGAAACTGACCCCTAAAATGAAGGAAAGAAAACGAGAACCATGAAAACCGAACAAAACTGGAGGAAACAACGGAAAAGGGGAAGGGAGGCCTGACTCCTGAGCCAGCTGCTAATGGCTAATAAGTAGGCCTATGGACAAAATAACTCGCTTAAGTATCAAACTTGTACTTTCTTGAATCACAGACATTTCTTACAACCATTTGAATTACTAAACATAAAGAAAACAACCGCTTGGCAGTTATATATAAAATGGCTATTATATGTAAAATTTGCACTTTCGAAGGCAGTATAGTTGACTTGAAAAACACAGCATTGATATCACTAGTCGAGCTCCTCGTCTTCGACAATCTCGTTGTCCCTGTTCAAACAGTTGATACCCTGACATTCTCCGCACGCGAACGTACACGCTAATCCATTTTTCTTGGAGCTGCATCGCGAGTTCTCGCAGCCTGTCTTACAGTTGCATCTCACGACACTCAAAAGAGTCTGAGGTGCGGGCAACAAATGGGTCATCACAGGTGAGTATTTATGGTCTCTGAGGACCCAACCCCAGTCAGCCGGGTCGAGGTCAGCTGGTTCCCCTTTCCAACGGGATACCTGGAGGCGCAATCGCTGGGAGTGGAATGAAGCTGCAGCTTCGGTTGGCGGAAGCCTTTCAGGCTTAACAAACGCCGTAGTATTAGACGAAGAATCTTTTTCCAAGAAAATTCGATGTCGCAGCTTAGTGAGATCTTCGTTTGGTCGTGCTTTATACAAGCTGAGGAGAAGATATTCACCCGCTTTCACAATTTCATCTTTGTACGATGATTCATCCAGAAACACTTTGCATTTTCTTCTGAACACTTCACTCTTCTTCAAAAGAGGTAGCACAGCTTGCTTTCCAAGTCCGAAAACTCGTGAGGTCGTGTCACATCCCACGAGTGCGTGCCCTACCAGAAGCAGCCCGGATACTTCTCCCATTTTTTTGCACTTCGTTGAGGCACCAGAACCGTGTTATCGCTTCTTTTGCGTTCGTTGACGATTCGAAGTAAAGTGTTTTTGCATTAGGCGGGAGGTGATACAAGAGTAGAATCAGAAGGTCAGTGTCGTTGCCAAGAACTATTATTTCAGAGTTTTCTGCTTTCGTTACGGCAGTCTTCACGATTAGATAGTCAGCATCGTCCTTCGCATGGACGACTTCAAATCCTTTGGCTCTGAGTTTTTCCCCGATGTAGCTTATAATTCGCTGTTTGTTCTGAGAGTTGCTCAAAAACTCTTCCTTCTTTTTCTGGAGCTTCATCCCTAAACTGAAATCGATCACTTGATGCTGGCTTACCTTACACCGTCGGTTGTGCGTAGCATCTTTCGTGGTTGGACCAGCGCTGTATCCATCGAAGACAACAGTAGGGGATGTACAGCGTCGAGTAACGAAACTAACATAGCTGTCACAGATTGAATCATAAGTATCACCAATCTTCCAAGGTACTTGCTGAAGCAGCCAACCTCCGTCAACTACAGTGACACGATCTGACACTGGCAGGTGGTGAATCGAGTCCGTGTTCGCTTCTTTCCATATTACTTTCGCTAGTGCAGGTTTGTCTGGCTGACGCATTATGCCAGGATTCTCAAACAAAGCGGGCGGATAACTGCACAGTTCGTAACGTAGAGTTTCTGCCATGTCATTTTCAGATGTATGGGCAACAGTCGAAAGACGTTGAAAAAGCAGTGCAGGATCGATATGCAAAATCTCGCCATCTATCCTAATGTTCCCATCGGATGCCAGTGTAACGACTTTGTCTTTCTTCCTGAATGAAAAACTTTCGACGGATTGGCCATCCATGCGCTGGAGGATCAGCTCACCTACAGCTTTAGCATCCTCTGCATTGACGCCTTTATGGGCAATCAGCCCGGAACCTATACTTCTAAGCTCTGTGGAACTAGTGAAAGGAGAGTTCTCTAGAAGGAATTCAAGAAACGTCAGTAGATCCTTAGTATCTCTCTGTATTCGTGCTGCGGTTGCAGTAACGTGCTGTTCACTAGAACTGTACTCTAGACCCGTCAGTTTCTGCATTAGATCATTCACTGAAGCGAGTACTGGCATAGACATTGTCCATATGTTTCTCTGAAGCTCAGTCATCCCTTTTCCTCTTGTTAGCCCTCCATCTGTTTTTAAGCTCCTCATCAGGACTGTCTCGATGACGAGGTTTGGAGCCAATCCAGCCCAAAAACGATCACTTCGTCGGGCAATAAACTTGCCGCTTGCAAACTGTTCGAAGAGCTGTGGATTCGATGCTTCAAGTTCCTGCATCATCTGAAGAAAAAGACGAACTGACTTGGCATAAAGATTATGCCCCGCAGCTGCGAGGTATGGGAGCATATCAGAAAGAGAGGATAAGTAGAGATCCCAGTCTCCAGTCCTTTCTGCTTTCAGAAACTTCCGAAAGATCGAAAACATCTCGGAATACTGCATGAATAGTTTCGCAGTTCTGCTGGATTTCAGAGACGATTTTAAGGCTTCGAGGCGTAGCGAAATCGCCTGAAGGGCTTCATGGTTAGCCGCTTCTTCCACAGAAATCTTTCCATCCACCAAATCGTCATACACGCTGGAGACTCGTACAAGATCTTCGTGGTCGGAAGGTCTCTCGCCATACGGAATCGAATATGCCAGGCACAAAAGTGAAATATTTAGTGATGCGTCGACTAGCTCGTGAGCTATTACTGCTCTTGCAACCGCTTTGCCGCTGAAAATGTGTTTCACTGTATTTTCCCCGTACACAAGTTCTAACATCTCTTTCAGGCCCGACCCTTCCATAATATAGCCTATGGCCCCTAAGAAGCTCATTCGTGTATGGAACCCTCCAAGCATTGTTACAATTTTCTTCAGGGGACTTGCTGGAGGCTCGTCATGAACAATCTTTGTCGCTTTCCAGAAGAGGGGCTGGTCAAACGTGACAACGGGAGTTACACCGAGTCTTCGCGCTTGGTCACTGATGAATATGAGTGTGGAGTAAATACACGACGGATCAGTAGGTTTGTAGTCTATCATAGGTAAAAACAGAACTGAGGATCGTCCGTCATGTTCTCCGACGTGCACTGCCTGCATAAGGCCACTCCAACCAGGTCTTTGGCTTCTAAAAAGCCAGCTGCTGTGCCAAAGGAGGTCCAAGTTACTTTCAGAGGTTGTATAGCTCTGGAGGGTTTTATACACCATGCCAGCGCCCTCTTTGTTCCTTCGATTGTAGAAGTGGAAGGTCATGCCTGCGATGTCTTTTAGGGTTTCTGCATTAATTTCCATTCGAGGAATACTGGGTATTGTCGTTTTCGTTTTGGGACTCACTATTGCAATAATCCCCATTAGGTGAAATGTGCCTTTACCGTCAATCATGCAGACATCATGGTCTACGTTATCTGCTGCAAACTGCAAGAAAAGACCAGTCCCGTGACTTGCAGCTGCGTTTCGTTCAAATCTGAGTACTTCTTTATAGGATGAACAGAAGCCCAGCTTATGGACGTTGTCTATTAGAAACCGTGATCCGAAGTGGTGGTGGAGCTGAACTGCTACAAACACCTGAAGAGGTGCGAGGACTGTTCGAGGTAAACAGGTTTGTACTATTGCTTGACCAAGAGCTGCCACTGCAATATTCTCGTTTTCCCCTGGTATTAATTCGCAAAGAAGAAGACGCAAGGACTTGGGAAGGTAGCTTAAGCACGTTTCGACATTGTCAAGAGACTTGAAACTTGGATACTCTTCTGATAAAGGAGGTAGGCTTTTAGCTTCATTTTTGATTATTCTAGCGACCGTTTTTATCATGTTCATGATCTCTACGTCCTCAGATTGGTCCTTAGGAAGCGTGCGATGCTCGTTCAGAATGAAATGAGCCGTCTCTCTGAATGTCACAATGCTAGCTTTCCCAGGCAAATCCGTGATAAGCACACGATCCCCGTAGCTTTCAAGCAAAAGACGTTGGATGTGCTTCACACTGTAAGCTTCACCGACTCCAAGGAAAGAATTCATCTTTTCTGCGACATCATTAAGAGTAAAGTGTTGGTCTTCTATACTTTAAAGTGCTCTAGAGACTTTTCAAAAGCTTCTCGCTTCTTTGTTTCGGCTGGTCTTCCCGCCTTGGCAGAATCGTTTTCTTTCTCCTCTTTGTACCGTTTTGGCATACTTTTGTTTGTCTTAAAGCTCACATAGCATGATTTATGGTAAACTGCATCTGCAGCATGGAGGTCAGAAAGAATGCAATTCATCCTTCCGAGAACAGTCGTCGCCCAATTGTCTTTGCCTCTACTTTCGCATGCCCGCAACACTGAGTGTCTAAGTTCTGTCGTGGCTGCTTTCACGCATTCGCCGTTGGCCCCCTTTCTTATCGACTTCTCGAACCCCACTTCATAGTTGCAAAAAATACAACAGACCTGCACGTTAAAGAAATCTTGAGATCTCAGTTTTCTTGGAGTCTCGTTAGGGATAGGTTCTTCACTTGTCCGTTTCAAGGAATAAATGGTACTTTGGCGGCAATAATCTTTTCGGCATGCTTTATGAACAATCTGACCTGGTTCTGCAGCAATCTGGTCGCCTCTGTCTTTGCTTGCTGTGCTCACCGATAGTGCTCCTTTCGCAGTCAGAACAACGGATGTGTCATCATCGCTTAATATGTCCTGCTGACAAAGAATGCAGAGTCTGTTGGAGCCACTCATCTTGCACTGGAAGAGAAGAGCAACTTAGTTTCGGTAAAAATAGGACAGATACCTTGAATCTCACCTCTCCATGACATGAAAATTTTCCACTTCTGATACAGCAGCAGGGTTTCCAAAGAGCTTTATCTTTCATCAGCACCATTCGCACGGCGAACGTAACTCTCTAAATGAATTCTGAACCTTCCAAATGGCGCGCCATCTCGAAAGACCGTCTCTGAAAACAAGCTGAAAAACTAGATGTCGCTCTTGCTTAATCTTGACAAAACGCAACTAATAACCATTAATTCGGGCACCCAGGGAAAATAATGAATTAAACTTGGCTTAGTACTGAAAGAAGAGTTGCCGATACGCAAAATTATGCTTGACTTAAAAAAAATCTCGTCGTACCTTGATTTATCCTGCTACCATGTCACATGTGTAAGCATCCACGCAGACTGGGGACTATTGGATCCGCTAGATGTCATTCCGTCAGGATAGGTTTTGTCGTCGGCACTGGAACTCCGCGGTGACTAGTCTACCTTGCTTCTCTTACTGGATGTCGAATTAGAACAGGATTATGTTGACGAACCCACGCGCTTGTCGATAACGGCGAGGAATACGGAATAATGTAATTTCAGTATTTTTCCGTATTTCTTTCTCGAATTTTTTTTTTGCCTTTTCCGAACCTATGGGGTAGCCGAACCTCTATAGATCTCCTGTATTTGTTCTCGAACTTTGTTTTAGATGTCAATTTTATAATCAGCAGATAGAAAAACCCTAGAAAACACATTTCCACATGCTTTCTATCCCTACCCTGTATATTTCCCTTTTTCCCCTCCCTCCCCCCCCATTTCCCCGTTTTATGTTAATCGATTTTTGTATATCATTTTATATCTCAATTTCATAATCACCAGATAGGAATACCCCAGAAAATATCTTCCAAACCGCTTTCTACCCCTACCCTGTATTCTTCTCTTTTCTCCCCTCTTTCCCCTGTTCCCCCGTTTTCAGTAGTATTCTTTTTCTATACTAAATTTTAGATGTCAATTTCGTAATCAGCGTATGTGAAAACACCAGAAAACTCACTTTAAACTATTTTCTGGGCATGTTCGGCATTTTTCCCATTTTCCCCCGCATTTCCCCCTTTTCCCCTGTTTTTCGGGTACTCGCCCCACTCGGATTTATGGGGACTTTTAGTATGTGGTACAGAATTTTTTTCTGATCATTTTGGTACCATTTTCGTTTATATTGCAATTTTGTCCGGGTTCGACCCTTTTTTGAGCTAAAAGTCCTGGACTATACTTGTATGGAAAGAGGAACTGGACGGACGATAGAGCCCAAGTGGATGTTTCAGCCTTTTTCTCTCCTAAAGATGGTTTTAGATAACCTCGAAGACCACACTGCCATTCCATGACGAAAATATAACAGTTCAAAATAGGGATGAAACCCTTTAATTGGAAATGAAACAAATATAAAATTTTTAACCGGATATTTCGAACACATATACAGTGTCCATGATCAGCAGTAAAACTGCTGAATTTTACTGCTGATTAAATAAAAAAAAACAAGTTTTTTTAACTGAAAGTAAGGAGCGACATTAAAACTTAAAACGCACAGAAATTACTTCGTATATGAAAAAGGCTGCTTCCTCATCAACGCCCCAGTCTTTACGCTAAAGTTTGACTCTTTCTCTCAATTCTTCTTTTTAAAACAGTAAAAAACTTTAGCGTAAAGAGCGGGGCGTTGATGAGGAAGCAGCCTCTTTCATATACGAAGTAATTTCTGTGCGTTTTAAGTTTTAATGTCGCTCCTTACTTTCAGTTAAAAAAACTTGTTTTTTTTATTTAATTTCTGAACGTTTTTGAATCAATGCATGTTTTGATTTTGGCTCTCCGCAGAGGAATAATCAAAACGAAATTTGCATTTTTTTTTTTTTTGGCTAAATGGCTTTCTCATAATTTTGATCGAATGATTTTGAGAAAAAAAGAGCGGGGGACGAAGCCTAGTTGCCCTCCGATTTTTTGGTTAATTAAAAAGGCAACTAGAACTTTTAATTTTTTTACGAATCTTTTTATTGGTAAAAGATTTACGTAACTTATAAATTAGCTTACGTAAAGAACTTTTGTATTCTCATGTTTTTATTACATATATGAGGGGATTCGCCCCATCGTCAGTACCTCGCTCTTTACACTAAAGCTTAAATTTTATCCCAATTCATTAAGAATGACCCCTGAATCACAAAAGCCGTAGAATAAATAGTGGAAATTACTAAAACTACTTTAGCGTAAAGAGCGAGGTATTAGAAGGAGGTGAGCCCCTCATATGGGTAATAATTTCTGTTTGTTTTAAGTTTTATTGCTGTTCCTTACTTCCAGCTGAAAAAGCTTTTTCACATTTATTTTTTAATTGTTTTTTTTTTTAAATAATGCTAGTAAATCCTGCTCTCCCTTCATGGAAATTTTCTTCTCCCATGACAAATTCTCGATGGAAAGTTCCCCCAGCGTATCCCCCTCTTCTCAACCCCTCCCCCCAATCAAACAAATCCTCCTGAAAACGCCTGTATACTTCCCAATAACCATTACTATATGCAAGCACAGGTCAAAGTTTGTAACTTGTTGCCCCTCCCACGGGGACTGTGGGGGAGTAAGTCGTCCCCAAAGACATAGTTATAAAGTTTTTCGACTACGCTGAATAAAATGGCTATCTCAGAATTTTGATCCGTTGACTTTGGGAAAATAATTAGCGTGGGAGGGGGCCTAGGTGCCCTCCAATTTCTTGGTCACTTAAAAAGGGCACTAGAACTTTTCATTTCCGTTAGAATGAGCCCTCTTGCAACATTCTAGGACAACTGGGTCGATACGATCACCCCTGGGAAAAAAAACAAACAAAAAAAACAAAAAAAAACAAATAAACACGCATCCGTGATCTGCCTTCTGGCAAAAAATGCAAAATTCCACATTTTTGTAGATAGGAGCTCAAAACTTCTACAGTAGGGTTCTCTGATACGCTGAATCTGATGGTGTGATTTTCGTTAAGATTCTATGACTTTTAGAGGGTGTTTCCCTCTATTTTCTAAAATAACGCAAATTTTCTTAGGCTCGTAACTTTTGATGGGTAAGACTAAACTTGATGAAACTTATATATTTAAAACCAGCATTAAAATGCGATTCTTTTGATGTAGCTATTGGTATCAAAATTCCATTTTTTAGAGTTTTGGTTACTATTGAGCCGGGTCGCTCCTTACTACAGTTCGTTACCACGAACTGTTTGATACAATATTCTTCATTTTTCTCAATGGTAGGTTCAAGAGAATAAAAAATTCCTTAATCGTTCTACAAGTCCCTTGTATTCAATAACTTTAAGCTCATTAGACTTTGCCTGTTTTTCGTTGTTGTGTTTCTATTGGTGGGTAGTTTGATATGTATATTTTTCTCTAAATTTTAGGTCAAGTCTGACTCTATATTCATTTTGTTGGCAAGAGTATCTTTAGCTTTTTTCACAAATCCTCTTCTGAAAAACCAAACCGTTTTCTGACTGCTATTTGGCCAATTATTTCAAGGGCTAAGTCCCAGAGACAAGAAGATGATATTGGATATTTAACCAATCTGTTTGGACCGGATCCAGTATCCCTTGAATTCTCACAAAGGTCTTTGAGGAAAGAAGGTGCGATTTAAAATTTGAAATTTGGAAACTTAGCATTTTATTTTTGCTTTCGACGAGGAGTGATGAATTGGCTCCACGAGTCTCTTAGTCTCCATTGGCGGAAACAAAATATCAAAGAAAGTTTTTTGGGAAGAGCGGAAATTATTCTCTACTTCCAATCTACTCCTGTAGAAATAATATCCTGTAGAAATTTATATATATATATATATATATATATATATATATATATATATATATATATATATATATATATATATATATACACATATTCTTTGTTGCTTCTCTTTTAAGGAGGTAGGGTCGTCGCTGAAGCATTAGTAATAATCTGTTTCAAACAATTTTTCACTTGTTGATGTTCCTATATTGTAAAGTTTCAACCGTTTGTTAAGATGTTTATTTTATTTTAGTTACATCTGAAAGGGCTCGCAAAATGTCTCAGATCTTCAGACTGAAATGAAATAGTTAGTAGGAAAACGTTTAGCTATCTGTTATATTTAATGGATGTTTTATTGGGGTGACTATAAACGCGATTTATTGTCATCTATCAAACATCTCTTAGCTCCGAAGGAATGTTAAGTTTTATATTATACCTGAATTTACATTTCATGATGCTATGATCATATTATTAAATTAACTATCTTCAACTTTTGGTTTAATGTTTTGCTGAGTTACAAGAGTGGCTGGGATACAAAGGGTAAACCGGGATCAGAGTAATTTCTAGTCCTTGTGTGGAATTGGAAAAAAGCTTCAAAGTTCAGAATTTTCGACATAAGATTTGGAATATTACCGTTCTATTTTCATTGTTCTAGGGGATGAAGGCAATGAAAAACAAATCCCTGATGGCAATAGCATTACGAACTCTTTTAATGAATTTGTTTCACTCATTGTTTGACTAATGGTACCGATCTCGCATACACGGCTCATTTGAACACGAAATTTTAAACTCAAGTTAACATTGTTTTTATAAACACATTATTAGTTTAGTTCACATCTCAAAAATCGAATAAAAAATTAGAGAGTAAGGAGCTGAAAAAGATAAATTTGAAAAGAAAAGGCAGATAAAAAAAGCTCTATAAAGGATTAATATTTTTCACTGAACTGTTATGGCATTGTTGACTTTATATTTTTAATCCTTTTGTTGGAAAAAGTTGATAGCAACAACTCGTATGAAACATAATATTGACAATCACAGTCAAAATAGAAATCAAAGTGTAGCCTCTCTGTGTTTAAACAGTTACTTGTAAGACATTTCTCATCCTCTTGTCAAGTGATATCTTATTTTTTTTTCTAGAATAATGCGTGGACAAAACAAATAACAAAGTCGTCTTGAAACAATTTATTGACTGTATAACACTAAGTAAACATTTATGGTATACCTTTTCTTCGTTAAATATTAAAAGGTGTGTTTGCCATTAGACAGTTATTTCTCTTTTTTCTTGCGAAGTAAATAATAAGAAATCACAGAGGCAGAGAATTATTACCAAAAATATATCTAAAATAATAGTTAAGCCACGCCACAGTCAATGTTTAAACATAGGCATTAGGCTTTTATGTATTTAACATAGAACTGAAGCAGATTTTTATACGTTTTCCTTAAACATTTCGTTGCAATAGACAAAATAGCATTACTGTAATGAAATAACTCACAAGTTGTTAAGATGCTATATTTTGTTTTGTAGAAAACTCCACGACAAAGAGGGATTATATTTTCTCTGACAAAAAAGAAATAAAAAACACATAGTAAAAGTATTGCTAGAGTTTTAATTTTTCAATTATTGCTCAAAGTAATCTGCATGTTAAACATGGTTAACAGAAAATGGTTTGCAGTTTGTTGATTAACTATAATATTACCAAAAACGACGACAAAACTACAAGATAAACTAAAGTTTAAAATAAAAGCTAAACAACCACAAAAATTGTTGGAAACCACTAACAGGCTAAATTATCATCTGCGCTTTATTGAAAGCGACATGCATTTTGCTTAGTATCAGTTTTATTTTTCAAAAAATAATAAACGAGGAAATCCCAATATAATCAATTATATTTATGTTATATTATATATCAATATATCAATTATATTATATATCAACTATATTATGACTGTAAGAAAGAAAACAAATGTGGCTCTCAGTTTAAGTAACTCTTAAAGTAATTACACTTGTGATTTTCAACTCAATTTTTGTCTATTAAAGGGGTAATTTTGAGTCTATTTTACTCAAGCCCTTAAGATATTGATCCCCAAGCAAAACTTTGGATCAAACTTTGGCATTTCTGAAGCAATCTCTTCAGTTTGTAGGGCCCAAAAGAAGGCAGAATTTTTTTTTGACACAAATATGGAAAAACGGTGACAGGAATTATCCAATCCCCTTCAAATTTAGGCATAGACCAAGCACAGAGAATCCCAATGATGATTAAAGCTAAGAAGAATTGTTTGTGTTTTTCCATGGTGTCTAAAACTATGCGTCATATCTTTTGTGTCTTACCTATAGTACCGTCCTATATATTTACCTATATTACCTATATTACCTATATTTACCTATATTTACCTATATATACCGGCCAGCGAAGCATACTACATATATGGTCAAATATTATTTGTCCGTAGAATATGCTATGGATTAGCTTTAATTAATTAAATTCTTTAGAATTGTCCATCAGTGGAAAAATAATATAGAAAAATAATATAAAAATAATATGAAAATAATGTTAAAATAAAAATGATAAATAATGAGCCAATGATCTTGTGCTGCCTATAGTCAAAAGCCAGAAGGCTCCAATGCGTTATTATTTTCTTTTCCAGAGCAACTTCAATGGAAGGGTTGATCGTATAAATTTCAGAGAAGGCTCATTCAGCTGAACAGAGAAATTTTTCCAGAGCATACGATGGTATTTAGTTTAAACTTTCAAGGCGTGTCGAGAAGGATGTTAAAAAGTTTTAAGAGAGTAACCAGTCACCCTCTCTATCAATTTTTAGCTACCTCCCCCAAATAAAAAATATCAGATGATAATTTTGAAATAGGTACTTTGTTCAAGTTAAGTCGAAAAGCGAAATAACTATATTTCCAGGGCTGACTAAACCCACAACCCCTGGGGCATGTGGATCAGTTAAGGAACGGTTAAGGTATTATGTTGCAACTTTAAAGGCATGTTGAGAAAGGAACGGAGGGCAACCAGCGCCCGTTCTTTTAAATGCTTCCCCCCTAATACCGCTATAAATCTTAAGAAGCCAGTTTATTCAAAATAATCACTACTTAATATGGACAGTTAAGGGTGTATGCCTCCAGGTATGCCATGCCCCCAAATCCCCAGGGGGAATTAATATACATTACCTAATTTTCTACATTCACTTGCACTTTTCATTTAATACATTCAGGAATTATCATTGAGAAAGAGTTTGATCTTCAGGTGTCCGTAAAGGCTAAGTGTAGTGTGATGAAATTTAGGGCAATTTTGAGGAGTATGTTGAGGAAAAATCAAAAGAAACTGCCAGCATCCAACTTATCAAAATGACGTACCTGTAATACATTTGGAATGGGTAATGGTATTAACTTGAAATTTACAGGGCCAATACTACTACTACTACTACTGCAGTTTCAAATGTGACTGGCTGTTCAAAACTAACTGTAAGCAAGGAGCGACCCAGGTCATGAGTAATCGAATATCTAAAAAATCTAAATTTTGATACCAATAGATATGTCAAAAGCATTGCCTTATTATGCTGATTAAATTAAAGTTTTTTTTCAACTGAAAGTAAGAAGCAACAATATAAATTAAAACGAACAGAAAATATTACATATATTAGAAGGATTCACCCACTACTCAATACCTCATTCTTTACGCAAGAGTTCGAATTTTGTTCCACCTCATTTAGAATGACCTCTGACTCAGAAATGCCATTTAATTAAAATAAATACCTGTTTTTACAGTACTAAGAAAATTAGGGGACGAACCCCCTCATACATGTGATAATTTCTGTTTGTTTCAAGTTTTATTGTTGCTTCTTACTTTCAGTTGAAAAAAACTTGTTTTTTATTAAATTTCTGATCATTTTTAAATGATACTTGAAAATTCAAAGCCCCCTTCATTGAAATGTCCCTCCCCCATGAAAACTTCCTCCATGGAAAGATCTTCCACTTAGTTGTCTTCTAAGTTTTTTGCTCACTCAAAAAGGGCAGTAGAACTTTTGATTTCCGTTAGAATGAACCCTCTCGCATTATTCTAGAACCACTGGGTGATGCGAGCACATCTGAGAAAAAAAATAATAAATAAACTCGCATCCGTGGTCTTTCTTCTGGCAAAAATTCAAAGTTCCACATTTTTGAAAGTAGGAGCTTGGAACCTCCAGAGTAAGATTCTTTGATTTGCTGAATCCGATGGTGTGATTTTTATTAAGAGTTTTTTTTTTAATTTTAAGGGGTGTTTCACCCTGTTTTCAAAACAAGATAAATTTTCTCAAACTCTAAACTTTCGATGGGCAAGACTAAACTTGATGAAGCACATAGATTTGAAATCAGCATAAAAATTAAATTTTTATGATGTATCTATTGGTATCAAAGTTCCGTTTTTTAGAGTTTCGGTTACTAATGAGCCATGTCGCTCCTTGAATACAGTTTGTTACTACGAATTGTTTGATTCCAAATATATAAATTTCATCAGGTTTAGTCTTACCCATCAAAGGCCACAAGCCTGAGAAAATATTCCTGATTTTCAAAAAAAGGGAGGAAGTACCATCGAAAAGTCAAAGAATCTTAATGGAAAATACATTGTCAGATTCAGCGTATCAGAAAACCCTACTGCAGAGGCTTCAAGCTAGTATTCGCAAAAAATTTGTATGCAAAAAATTTGTAAAAAACTTGTATTCTTTTTTTCCAGAAGAAAGATGAAGAAATGCGTATTTATTTGTTTTGTTTTTTTTCTCCAGAGGTGATTGCATCGGTCTAGTGGTCCTAGAATACCGGGAGAGGGCCCATTCAAATGGAAGTTAAAATTCCTAGTGCCCTTGAAAGTGACCAATAGATTGGAGGATAACTAGGCTCCCTCCTAGGCCCCTTTTTACTCAGAAGTGTTCAATCAAAATTTTTAGATAGTTATTTTTCAGCATAGTCGAAAGGCCGAAAAACTACGGCTTTGGAGAAAACACGACCCCCCACAGCCCCTGGGAAAGGGTATTCAAATTATCAAATTTACCGATTCTATACGTGCACTGTATAATATTTGTTATTGGGAAGGATGCATACTTTTTTTTGGACGAATTTCTGCTGGGGATTTTTTTCCATGGGGAGAATTTTCCAATTCTTTCTGTCTCTTGCTTTCTCTTTGTCAACTGAATTTTACGCGTGGAGATGTTAAACGTAATTGAAGCAATCTGGCGTGACGAGCTAGACCGCAGGGGCCAGTGGGGAGCCTCCGCTCTTAAGTGAGCACGGCGCACACGTGGGTGTTACGTAATAAAGGGGGGTATACGTGGATGTTCCGTAATATGAGCACACACCCGTGTCTGACGCAATACTATAGCGAATGTGTACAGTACACCTACGTAATAGGGTTTGCTTAAAACGTCACAGGGAATATTTTCTAAGAGAAGCAGGTGTCTGTTTCAACATAAAGAATGTTTCTAAGAGATGCAGGTGTCTGTTACGTAATAGGGAGGGTTTACTTTGGTTGTTCCCTAATAGGGCTTGTTTAATTTTGGCTGTTACATAATAGGGTTTGGGTTTTACTTAATAGGGTTTTATTACAGTCCACTAGTCAAGCAGGGAAAGTTTTTTAAGACATTTTTCTTAAAGACGTATTTTTAGACGTTTCTAGACATCCCAATACATTTTTAAGACATTTCTCTTCAAGATGTTTTAAGACTCTTAAACGTCTTGAAAAAAAGAAGAAGTCTCATCTTGAAAAAAAGAAGTTTTTTAAGAAATGTTTCTGTAAGACGTTCTAAGACATTCAAGACGTTTTCTAAGACACTTTTTCTTCAAGGCGTTTTTCTTCATGATTTCTTTGGTTGTTATAAAATAGCGAAATGTTTACTTATGTTAAGGATGACACATTCTAACATGACTTGTTTTCTTAGGCTCCCGACCAAGATCCCCGCTTGTAAAAGTGGAGGGCGAACTCGTGGGTTGTTACTTGATGACAATGCGCACATGGGTTCTTACATGATAGTTTAAGGGATTTTTTTCTTTCAAGAGTTTTTTTCTGGGAACCCTTATATTTCAAAGATTTCTTGTGTCCACATTAGGATTCGAAATAGCATTTCCATCCAATGGAACTGCACCCTAGACAGATGACATGGGAGAATTCCAATGTCCCACTTGATAGAATGATTAAGCTATTGCTTAAATTTTTCCTGTGACTGCAATAATTGAGATACATAGGGGAAAATACAACAGAAATAACAGAAATTGCTTACACTTGGTATGTACATGCGTGTTAAGTAATGCTTTAGGGAGTGTTATCAGATAATATTGTTATCAGAGAAAAAGCGAGAGTACCATTATGGCTAGATTATGCTTCACCTTCATACATGATGAAAAGTTTTTCCTTTTTCTCTATACTACACATAATTTTACGCTTATACTAAGGGCACTATTGAGCGACCAGACCTATTTGCATCAGCTACAAGATGCCTAAATTGCCTTAGTGAAATATTTTAAAGTCTTATTCAGGATCAATAAATCTAACAGATACAAACTTTCGTACATACAAATTTTTTTAATAAAAACTAATTTACAATTGTTATTAAAACACAGTCAAAAGCAGTTCAAACACAAAAATGGAAAAATCAAAACATAAAAAACTTATAGCCTAAAGGATAAAATATAAGCAAAAAGAACCTTGAATTTAAGAAAGGCGGGTATCGTACCTGCCAATTTCAGAGGGGGGTAGATATTATCACATAATCTCGTTAGGGGTAAATTTAAGCCACATCAAGATATTTTTGAGGGCTTTTAATGAAAATGCCTCGCTTCTTTGACTGAGCGCTAGATTTCTCTCCCCGTCAGTCGAAAAAATCCTTTTAGCCCCTCCCACCTTAACTTTACGCTCTAGAATTTGTCCATGTAATTTACGCCACAATGGCAATATGTGGCTGGTCCGTAAAACACAAAAAAAGAAATTCCAACTCAAAAATGGAAAAATCAAAACATGAAAAAAGCTTATAAAGAATAAAATATAAGCAAAAAGGACCATGAATTAAGTCAGTGTGGGGATCCTACTTATGAATTGAACGCTTCCTCATAATCTTTAAAACTGAAGATCAAAGGTGTTTGACACCTGAGGCACTTCTCAATGATTAACCGAAGAGTGAAAATTTGGTTGACACATCCTCTACCTTTTTTAAAACCGCACTGTTCCTCTCTTAAAATATTGTCTAGAGCATCTCTCAGTCTGAAAAGCATCGTATTACTAAGTAATTTGCTACCTTGAGAGTCCAGAATAATATTTAAGAAATTGCGACAGTCACTCTTATCACCTATCTTATACAGTGGATTAATTAAGGTTTTCCTAAATTCAAACTCAAAAATGGAAAAATCAAAACATGAAAAAAGCTTATAAAGAATAAAATATAAGCAAAAAGAAATATTAATTAAGTCAATTTGGGGATCCTACTTGCGAATTGAACACTTCCTCATAATCTTTAAAACTGAAGATCAAAGATGTTTGACAACTGAGGCACTTCTCAAATATTAACCGGAGAGTGAAAATTTGGTTGACACATCCTCTACCTTTTTTAAAACCGCACTGTTCCTCTCTTAAAATATTTTCTAGAGCATCTCTCATTCTGAAAAGCGTCGTATTACTAAGTAATTTGCTACCTTGAGAGTCCAGACTAATACTTAGAAAATTGCGACAGTCACTCTTATCACCTATCTTATACAGTGGATCAATTAAGGTTTTCCTAAAATCGTTAGGTACTTCCCCCTTTTCAGAAATTATATTCATAATTTTCAGTAGCTTTTTTCTAACCTCAGAGCTTCCATATTTAAGAAACCTATTTACCACACTATCAGCACCTAGATAGTTATTATTTCCAATCCTTTTAGATTAGACCAACCGATTCCAGAGGAATGGGCCTTGTTATTAGAGGCAATTTCAACAACATTAAGTTATTTTTGACGGCTCTGAATAGAAATCTGTCGTGTCATTGAGCCAAGACTGCACATTCCCCATTGACAAGCGCACATTTGAATGACATTTTCTCTTCAAGTTTAAAACAATCACGTTATAGGTAAGTTTAAGCCACATTAAGACATTTTTGAGCGTTTTTGAGCGCATAATATACTTCGTTTCTTTGACCGAGTGTTAGATTTCGCTTCCTTTCAGTCGAAAAATTCTTTTAATGACTCCTAGCTTAATTTTTAGCTGTATAAATGGTTAGTCCAGGCAATTCAAGCCACTGTACCACACTCTTAATGACCCTTGGGCAACCTCTAACACCCCCGTCATCATTCTCAAGATATTTCCTAAATATGGTATCGCTAAAAATCCTACCTTAAACCCAAATGTTTATGTTTTCGCAAGCCAACACTCCAGGGTACACCATGTCAATTCTCACCACCATGGCACACTACTACTGCCCCCTGCAACCCTCTAGCACCCGCCCATCATTCCTAAGACGTACCCAGATATTTTCTTGTTAAAAATATGATGTAACTCCAATGGCTCATGTTTTTGCAAGCTAAACTTCCGTGATACAGCTTCTCAATTCCCGCCAGTGTCTATCTGTCAACTTTTGACACACCCTCGTTGTTGTTAAGACATTATCTAAATCATAAATTAAATCCAAAGGTTTTTGTTCTTGTAAGCCACCCTCAATGTGATACACCGTGTCGATTCATGCCACTATGCCCCACTACGACTGGATTTCTGGCATCCTCTAGCACCCCTCATCATTCCTAATACATTTTTTTCTGAAATTATATTCTTAAAAATCATACGTTAAAGCCAATGATTCGTATTTTAGCAACCAAACGCCCCCGTTATACCCCATCTCAAGTCACGCCAGTGTACCACACTATGATTGGCTTCTGGCACTCTTTGATACCCTTCATCATTCCTAAGACATTTTACAGATATTTCATTGTTAAAAATCATATATTAAATCCCTTGGTTAATGTTTTTCACAAGCCAACCCTCCATTATACACCTTGTCCTTTCATACCACCATGCCACAATGTGACTGAACCTTATCACACTGTAACCCCTTATCATTCATAAGACATTTTTAGATTTTTTAATGAGTGATAAGCAATCCCGCTTTTCTAACTTCTGCCATCCCTCTCCCCCCCCCGAAACCGCTTACGGTGGATCCGGTTCTGGAACAACTATTTCCCACCCCGGTTCCAGTTCCAGCTCCGTTTCCTTCGATTCCACCTCCAGTCCCACCGATGCCAATTCCAATTCTGGCTCCATTTCCAGCACTTCTTCCCCCCTCAAAATGCCCCAGTTCCGATTTCACCAATTTTCATGTATGACCTAAATCTTTCAAGTTATTATAACAATCTAGAATGGTTTCAGCATAATCTTGTCTGAATATTTTGCACTATACAATCAAAATATCACCTGTTACGAGAAGAATATTCTATTGCATTATCAAATTTACGGGATCGTGGTACTGCATTACCAGACACGATGCTATCAGAATCATGCAAGTTATTACCAAAATCTTGCATGTTATTATCGTAATATAGCAAGTTATTAACTCAATATCTTCAGCAACAATCAAAACTTGACTGCTATTACCAATATCTAATGTGATGCTATCAAAGTCATATTACCTATTCACGAAACTTAACTTTAGTTTGTAACTCTTAGATTTATTGATCCGGGATTAAACTTCAATAATTTTGACTAACCTAATTTAAGCATCTTGTAGCCTATGCAGATAAATATGGCTATTCAAAAATACGCTTAATTTAAATTTAAATTTCTGTCTAGTAAAGAGGAAAAGGAAAACCTTTTTATTATGTATGAACGTGTAGCACACACTATCCATAATGGTACTCTCGCTTTTATTTCATCTCTGATGAAGCATTACTTAACATGCAGGTGCACACCAAGTGTAAGCTGATACTGCTACTAATTGAGACTACTGTTTGAAATACGGTAACCCAACCGGATAGAAAATTGTCATCTACTTTTCAGAGAACCCATGCTTCAGAGCCATATTTTACCATTATCATTACTGCAGCATCCAATATTCTAATTTTGGCTGGCAGACTTATCTTCCTATTCTTCCAAACTATTTTTTAACTTCAAAAAAACACCCTGAGTCTTGACTATTCTAGTTTTAACATCTTATCTGCCCCCACCGTCTTTGCTGATAATACTACCAAGGTAAGTGAAGCTACCTACCTGGTCAGTCTCTTAGTTACCCAACGTCACCTTTTCATCTTCACTTATTCCTAGCTTTAGTGACTTAGTTGTCCTAACATTAATTTTGAAACCTATTCTAGCACCCTGAACTCGCAAAACCTCTAAAAGTTCATTTATTTTTCTCGCACTGTCATCTAATGTGCTTAATTCACTAGCATAATCTAAAACCAGGAAATATTTTCCTCCCCATTTGATTCCTTGGTCTCCAATTGCCTTTCTTGTGCTCCTTAAGACAAAGTCCATCACAAAAATACCATATGAAGGGGGATATAACACAACCCTGCTTAACTCCTGATTTAATTTAAAACCTGCAACTATCTTCATTTCCTACCTTAACTGCAGCAGTATTATTCTCATACACAGCACTAATCACTTTAATGTATTTCCCTAGTATACCATCTAAGGATAAGACCTTTGCTAAGGCACTTCTACCAAATGAATTGAACGGTTCCTCATAATCTTTAAAACTGAAGATAAAAGGTGTTTGACAACTGAGGCACTACTTAATTATTAACCAAAGAGTGAAAATTTGGTTGACACATCCTCTACCTTTTTTAAAACCGCACTGTTACACTCTTAAAACATTGTCTAGAGCACTTATTTACCACACTATCAGCACCTTGATCGTTATTATTTCTAATTCTTTTAGTACTGTCGCTAATTCTTCCTCACAAAACAATCTTTCTTCAAATCCAAGCTATCACAAACTTTTTTATTTTTCTTCATATCTTTTCCTGCAACTGTATCTCTTTTTAGCACATTCTTAAGATGTTCCCTTCATTACTCTTTAACTCTTTCCTTATCACTAATTGTGGCCCCATTCCTATCATTCAATGGGATAAGTCCAGATTGACTATTCCCTCTCAATTTATTAACATGCCAGTATAATACTTTACTATTATGCCGTCTAGCTGCATATTCCTGGTCCTTGGCAATTTTATCCATGGCCTTCTCTTTCTTTACATTCCTTTTGTTTTCGTATGATCTATCACTAAGGTAATTCTTGTGCAAACCCCTTCTACTCTCTATTAAACATAATGCTTTTTCACTTATATTACTAGCTGCAGTCTTAACTTTCTTCCCTAAGGCATCACCAGCAACTTCAAAAATTAATTTTCTAAAATTATTCTATCAATCTTACACATTGTCAAATTTTAAATTCTTAAGCATGGTATTCAACTGTTCTTGGAAATTTTCTCTCGAATTTTCAGAAATTTAAGTCTACCAACATCATAACTTTTCAGGAGGCAGTTATCCTTCCAAAACTTCAGGTAAAATTTAACCTTAGACACTACTAGATGGCGATCTTTACTTTTAACATCAATAAAAGCACTCCTATGTACCCTAGTATCTTGTATTCATCCTGCTAGTCTTTGGTTTACCATAATATAATCTCTTAGGTTTGCTGTCTTATCATCACGCCAATAACATGTAAATCTATGGACCATTTATGACCAAAGACTGTATTGGTTATCTAAAAGCACCTTACTCATTTGTAATTATCGTCTCTTTCAAACCTGCTATTGAATTAACAATAATTCAAGCAAATGTCATGTCTCCACCAATTGGTACATTTTCAAATGACCAAAAATTGGAGGGCAGGTTACTTATTGTTTTAAAGTTGTTTTCTATGGAATGGATTCTCGGCGGTAGAAATTCTTCATTGGGAAATTGTCTGTGGAATGAATACTCCACTAGGACAACTTTCCACGGGAGGAAGGATAGGGTAAGCTTCTAGAAAACTTTGTCAATGGAGGAAGGAAATGCTGAGAAAACTTTAATTAATCCTAAGGGGATGTTCTGGAATGAATTTAAAAATGATCGGAGAATAATTTTTTCAACTGAAAGTATACTAAGAAGAATTTCTATGGCTGAACAAACTAGAAATAATTTATAGAGGGAGCTGTCAGCAAAATAGAATTTTCGGGAAAAATTATACGGTACCTTAATACTCCTTCCCCAATACCTCCTTATTTAGGGGGCTTAGTTACAAGGATTTTTAGTACCACCTGGGGTCAGATGCACGAGGGTTGAGTTACGTGGTTCCAATTTTTTTGGGTTCAATTAAAAAAACAACCTGTATTGCATCTAAAATGGCTAAAGAAATTGTGGTGAAACTTTCAGGAGATGCTGGGGCGTATATTGTACAATAGCAAATAACATTGTATTAATGGGGGCTTCAAAAAAGTGTATCAGCTACATCGTAGGAATAACTGATGGCTTTTGCTAATACTACTACTGCAACTACTACTACCACTGACCTGCTATTGCTACTGCAGCTGTTGCTACTGCGAATATTTACGACTGTGATTGCTTGTGGCTGAATGTGGCTGCAACTTCTTGCGACTTTGAAGAATGGTTTTAACTTTTCGCAGCTGCTAATGTAACTATGGCTTCTTGTGACTGCTACTATTACTGGTTGCGACTGTTGTTACTACTACTGCTATTACCACTGATACTACTACTACTGCTACTACTACAAGTGCCACATTTACCACTTTAAAATATTTAAAAGAGAAAACTTCCAAAATGTGTTTTGTCTTTTGTAAAGTATAACTTGTATTCTGTTCTTTTTTTTTAATGTCACTGAAGGATTGGTAGCCTTTCTCTTATTCATGGTAGTTCTGCACGTTTAGAATTTGACTTTATTATTTATTATTGGTTATTATACATAGTGATAGACAGTGATAGTGATAATTTCAGGGTTCTAATGGGTTCCTTCCATCCTGAAGGCATTGTCATATGTTCTTTGGACTTTTGTGAAGAAAACGGCTATCTTCAATTTTGATCGGATGCATTTGGGAAAGACGGTGACAAGAACGGTTAACTAATTACCCTCCACCAATTCTGAATCTTAAACAGGAACTTGAAACTTAAATTTGCATTCAAATGAACCTTTTCTAAAGTTCGCACAACCACCCTTCCATAAAAAACTTATATGTCCCCGGGCATAGCTTACAAGACTTGCCCCAGACTCTTGGGGAATCTGTTATTTATTTATTGAGGATTCTTTGTTGTAGTTTTATGCTTGGAAGATTATTTCACGTTATATCTGCTCATTTTGTATTTAATGGAGCTCTTTGCTTTTTCTTAAAAGCTTGTTTTGTTGAAAAAGTTGTTTGAATTAATTTATGTTTCTTTTTTATTTAAATTGTCTTTTCTGCGGAAAAAAATGTTTCATATCTTTACGGTTAAAAACAAAAAAAATAATAAAAATCCGTAGTTTGGCTTACTTTTTCTATGCTGGAAAAACCTTTTCGCCAACTTTTAATCCCGACGCAAATAGTATTGTTTAATCTGATTTTTTACCTGCTCATTTTGACCTGAAAAACAAAACATATTATCATTCAAAAAGTTTCTATCCATGCTCATTGACAACTTGATACACTTACATTCTTTTGATTTATTTAAAGTATAAGAGCAAAAGTAATAGTAGTATTAGCCCTCGATTCTACAACTTAATGCCCCCAGTCGTTCTCAATATACTGTGAGTTGTCGTAGCGGCAACCAAACACACAGTGCCTTTCGATTTGGTTGTATAGCAAAAATTTAGTTTTAAAGCATAATCAGCTGATTACATAATTTTGTGGGGTTGATATACCCAATATCCGTAGAGAAATAGTTACTTGACTGTTCTACTATGCTGAACTATGATATGTCCAGGCCTAGCTTAGAACCATTGCCCCTGGGTTCTGGTGGCCCTTCCATAAAAAACTTTAATGCCCCCGAGGCATAACTTACAACCCTTGCCCCCACACTCCGGGGGTTGTGTCAACCCCGAAAGCCTTATTATGGGATTAAATAAAAAAAACGAGTTTTTTTTTAAATGAAAGTAAGGAGCGACAATAAAACTTAAAACGAACAAAAATTACTCCGTATATGAAAGGGGCTTCTCCTTCTCAACCCCCCGCTCTTTACGCTAAAGTTTGACTCTTTCTCTTAACTCTACATTTTAAAACAGTAAAAAACTTTAGCGTAAAATGCGGGGGGTTGAGAAGGAAAAGCCCCTTTCATATACGGAGTAATTTCTGTTCGTTTTAAGTTTTGACGTCGCTCCTTACTTTCATTTAAAAAAACTCTTTTTTTATTTAATTTCTGAACGTTTTTGAATCAATACATGTTTTGATTTTGGCTCTCCGCAGAGGAATAATTAAAACAAAATTTGTATATTTTTTTTTTTGGCTAAATGGCTTTCTCATAATTTTGATCGAATGATTTTGCGAAAAGAAGAGCGGGGGAGGAAGCCTAGTTGCCCTCCGATTTTCGGTTAATTAAAAAGGCAACTAGAACTTTTAATTTTTACGAATCTTTTATAAGTAAAATATATACGTAACTTATAAATTAGGTTACGTAAAGAACTTTTGTATTCTCATGTTTTTATTACATATATGAGGGGGTTCGCCCCCTCGTCAGTACCTCGCTCTTTCAAACAGTTCGTGGTAACGAACTGTAGTAAGGAGTGACCCGGCTCAATAGTAACCAAAAGTATAAAAAATTTTGGTACCAATAGCTACATCAAAAGAATCGCATTTTAATGCTGATTTTAAATATTAGTATTTCATCAAGTTTAGTCTTACCCATCAAAAGTTACGAGCCTGAGAAAATTTGCGTTATTTTAGAAAATAGGGGGAAACACCCCCTAAAAGTCAAAGAATCTTAACAAAAACACACCATCAGATTCAGCGTATCAGAGAACCCTACTGTAGAAGTTTCAAGATCGAATCTACAAAAATGTTGAATTTGGCATTTTTTGTCAGTATTTTTTATTTTTTTTTTCCAGGGGTGATCGTATCGACTCAGTTGTCCTAGAATGTTGCAACAGGGCTCATTCTAACGGAAATAAAAAGGTCTAGTGCCCTTTTTCAGTGAACAAAAAAATTGGAGGGCACCTAGGCCCCCTCCCAAGCTAATTTTTTCCCAAAGTCAACGGATCAAAATTCTGAGATGGCCATTTTATTCAGCGTAGTCAAAAAACCTTATAACTATGTTTCTGGTGACGACTTACTCCCCCACAGTCCCCGTGGGAGGGGCAACAAGTTACAAACTTTGACCAGTGCTTACATATAGTAATGGTTATTGGGAAGTGTACAGGCGTTTTCAGGAGGATTTTTTGGTTTGTGGGGAGGGGTTGAGAAGAGGGGGATATGCTGGGGGAATTTTCCCTCGAGAATTTGTCATGGGAGAAAAATATTTCCATGAAGGGAGAGCAGGATTTACTAGCATTATTTAAAAAAAAATTAAAAAATAAATATGAAAAAGTTTTTTCAGCTGGAAGTAAGGAACAGCATTAAAACTTAAAACAAACAGAAATTATAATACCTCCTTCTATTACCTCGCTCTTTACGCCAAAGTATTTTTAGTAATTTTAACTATTTATTCTACGGCTTTTGTGATTCAGGGGTCATTCTTAATGAATTGGGACAAAATTTAAGCTTTAGAATAAAGAGCGAGGTACTTACGAGGGGGCGAACCCCCTCATATATTTAATGAAAACATGAGAATACAAAAGTTCTTTACGTAAGCTAATTTATAAGTTACGTAAATCTTTTACTAATAAAAAGATTCGTAAAAAATTAAAAGTTCTAGTTGCCTTTTTAATTAACCGAAAAATCGGAGGGCAACTAGGCTTCCTCACCCACTCTTTTTTCTCAAAATCATTCGATCAAAATTATGAGAAAGCCATTTAGCCAAAAAAAAAAAAAAAAAAAATGCAAATTTCGTTTTGATTATTCCTCTGCGGAGAGCCAAAATCAAAACATGTATTGATTCAAAAACGTTCAGAAATAATTTAAATTATTTAAAATTTAGTCCTAATTGGTTTTCAAATCATGTCCGCGCCTAATAAAAATTAAATAAAAAAAACAAGTTTTTTTAACTGAAAGTAAGGAGCGACATTAAAACTTAAAACGAACAGAAATTAATTCGTATATAAGAGAGGCTGCTTCCTCATCAACGCCCCGCTCTTTACGCTAAAGTTTTTTACTGTTTTGAAAAGAAGAATGGAGAGAAAGAGTCAAACTTTAGCGTAAAGAGCGGGGCGTTGATAAGGAAGCAGCCTCTTTCATATACGAAGTAATTTCTGTTCGTTTTAAGTTTTAATGTCGCTCCTTACTTTCAGTTAAAAAAATTGTTTTTTTTTTTATTTAATACACTAAAGCTTAAATTTTGTCCCAATTCATTAAGAATGACCCCTGAATGACAAAAGCCGCAGAATAAATAGTTGAAATTACTGAAAATACTTTAGCGTAAAGAGCGAGGTATTAGGAGGAGGTGAGCCCCTCATATGGGTAATAATTTCTGTTCGTTTTTAAGTTTTAATGCTGCTGTTACTTCCAGCTGAAAAAAATTTCATATTTATTTTTTAATTGTTTTTTTTTAAGTAATGGTTGTAAATCCTCCGCTCCCTTCATGGAAATTTTCTTCCCCCATGACAAATTCCTCGATGGAAAGTTCCCCCAGCATATCCCCCTCTTCTCAACCCCTGCCTCCAACCAAAAAATCCTCCTGAAAACGCTTGTACACTTCCCAATAACCATTACTATATGTAAGCACTGGTCAAAGTTTTGAACTTGTAACCCCTCCCACGGGGACTCTGGGGGAGTAGGTCGTCCCCAAAGACATAGTTATAAGGTTTTTCGACTATGTTGAATAAAATGGCTATCTCAGAATTTTGATCCGTTGACTTTGGGAAAATAATTAGCGTGGGAGGGGGCCTAGGTGCCCTCCAATTTTTTGGTCACTTAAAAAGGGCACTAGAACTTTTCATTTTCGTTAGAATGAGCCCTCTCGCAACATTCTAGGACAACTGGGTCGATACGATCACCCCTGGGAAAAAAAAAAGAAACACGCATCCGTGATCTGCCTTCTGGCAAAAAATATAAAATTCCACATTTTTGTAGATAGGATTTTGAAACTTCTACAGTAGGGTTCTCTGATACGCTGAATCTGTTGGTGTGATTTTCGTTAAGATTCTATGACTTTTAGGGGGTGTTTCCTCCTATTTTCTAAAATAACGCAAATTTTCTCAGGCTCGTAACTTTTGATGGGTAAGACTAAACTTGATGAAACTTATATATTTAAAATCAGCATTAAAATGCAATTCTTTTGATGTAGCTATTGGTACCAAAATTCCATTTTTTAGAGTTTTGGTTACTATTAAGCCGGGTCGCTCCTTACTACAGTTCGTTACCACGAACTGTTTGATTTTGGACTGTTTTTGAAGAAATGGCTATTTCAATCTTTCACTGAAATTTTTATATTCAAAATAGGCCTACATTTGATGACAGTAGACCAAAAGGGGGTGGGGTCTTTCTGCCCTAGGATGACCTTCACTCATAAGAAGTGCACTAGAACTTCGTATTTACAATCCATTGAGCCACCTCCAAATTTTATGCAACCACCCTTTTTATTTAATCTTATACTCCCTGGGGTATACCTACATTCGTTGCCCTGAGACCTGTGTGGGGTGGTCATCTTCAAAGACACAATTTCTGAGCCTTTGGACTACTTTTAACAAAATGGCTATCTCAAAACTTTTATTAGATATATTTGGGGAAATGATGACCGCAGGGGGCTGAAGGGGGGTTGGTGGTGTTGCCTTTCAATCAATTTTAACTATTAAAAAGGCAATAAATGTTGCAATTCCTGAGTGAAAGGGCCCCTTTGGAATTTACTACGACATATCCTTCTATACGAAGTGCCAGGGTTTAAAACCAAAAAAAGAGGGAGCTGCGCTCCAATCACTTTAACTCTTAAAGAGGGCACTAGAACTTCTGATTTTCGTCTAATGAGTCCCCTCCGAAACTTATTTGACCAACTTTTTTAATAAGAACCTTAAATGACCCCAGGACATAACTTACAATCCTCATTCTGAGAGCTGTAAGGGAGAGGCGTCATTATCAAAGACAAATTGCCAAAACTTTCTACTACGTTGAACAAAATGGCTATTTCAAAATTTTGATTGGATTTGTCTGGGGAAATGTTGGGCCTCGGCGATAGCCTTTTCAATTTTCAATCCAATAAGCCCCTTTCGAAGTTTGTACAACAACTTGTTCTGCACAAAGTGCACTGGTTTAAAACCACTGGTTAAAAAAATAATAATACACTGTGCCCACGTCGCTCTTTACTTAGACAGCGCTGTAGCGCTGTCTTTATTACCAAATATATAAAATTGTTTAAGTTCAATGTTACCCATCAAAAGCCAAGATACTGAAAATCTGTCTTATTTTCTAGAAAGGATGGAAACAAGTTCAAAAAGTCAAGTGATCTTAATGAGAATCACTTCATTAAGTTCAGCAAATCAGAGAATCCTACAATAGATGTTTGAAGGTCTTTCTAATACAATTTTCAATATTCATTTTTTTTTTGCCACAGGAAGGTCTAGGTTGTGTGTTTTCTACTTTAGGGGTGATCGCATTTCATTGCACTTATTAAAAATTTCTATATTCTGAATATTATTATTTGTTTTTAAAAACAACAACAAATAGGAAACAAATCACTATAATAATCAAGATGACTGAAAATAGAATATATCTAAAGATACTCAAGAACTCCAAATTTTTCCTCCCTTTATTTTTTTTCACTTTATGTACAGAAACATTTCTTAGAGACAACGTAATAGTGATGCCCATAGTAAATGCCATAAGGCTTCAATATTTTTTTTCTTCCATAAGCACTTCATATGGAAAGAGTGGTCGTATAAACTTTGGAGAGGCTAATTCAATAGGAAATAAGAAATTCTAGTTCCAATTTTAAGAGCCGAAAATAATAGGACAGAAACTAGCACCACCCCATCCTCTCTTTCTCAAATGAATCCAACCTAAATTTGATACCGAAATTCTGTTCAAAATAGTCCAAGAGTCAGATATAAATAATTTTACAGAATTTTCATTGAAGGGCTGGTCGTATAAACTTCCACGTTCAAGAAAGGCTCACAAACACTTACAATCACTCTCTCAGACTCACTCACTTACTCACTCCCACTTACTCATACTTACACTTAAGCTCACACTCACTCACTTGAACTCATACATTCACCTACTCTTTCGCTCACTCAAACTTCACACAAACGCACACTCTTACCCAGGTGGAAAAGTGGTCGCATGAATTTTGGAGGGGGCTTATTCGATTGGAAACTGCACTTTCTAGTGCTGCTTTTAAAGGTCAAAAGTGAATGGAGGGACACTAGCCCTCCCACCCTCTTTTCCTCGAATGCACCCAATCGCTCACTCAAAATTCACTCAAACGCACACTCACACCCAGGTGAAAAAGTGCAAGAGGTGATCATATAAACTTTGGAAGGGGTCATTAGATTGTAAATTGAAAGCTTTAGTAAAGATGCTCATCATGATTTATTATCCATCGGAAATTTGCAAAACTTTAAGAATAGGAATTGAACTCACTTAAAAAGTCATGATCTTGATGGAAATAATTCACTTAAACTTAATTTAAATTAAATGCCAAAAGTCACTATCTAGCCTATGTGAAGTTTCTCACTCTTAAAAAATTGAATTATAAAGGAATATATATTTTTTTTTGGAATCATAGAGTGAAATATCCTTTGTCATGTGTAGAATGTTAGACCATAAAAACGTCAATTTGAACTGGAGGCAAATCTGGATTTATTGATTCTCAACATTCTTTCTTTTAACAACAACAAAAAAATTGTTCAGTAAATAAGCTCAAAACACATTTTTTTTCAAACAAACAAGCAGTGATAGAGAAGTTACATAGCCAATTAAGATTTTTTTAAATGAAATAGTTGATCGATATCTGTCTATTCTCAAGGTTACAACATGATTGAGGTCAGGATAACTTTGGCTTTAGAGAAGGCAAAAATTATGCAGACTTTCAGTCCATTTATTTACTTCCACTTGTATGTTATATTTCACTTACCAATTCATTTTATGTTTGCTAGAGCAATAACTATTTTTTTTCCGAAATGCGAATACGAAATCAAAATATTGATTTTTAAGGACCAAATCCAAAAAGGTTTACGAAACTTCCTATCATAACCAATAAAAAGATGTATCAATTAAACATGAACAGAAATTAGAGTTAAAAAACTTTTCAATAAAAAATACTTTTTGAAATAAAAGAAAAAAAGCTGCATTAAACGAACAGTGAGCAAATATAAATTCAAATCAGAATTCAAGCGTAAAATGAACATAAATCGTAATAAATCACAATGTCTACCTTAAAGGAATAAAAATTACCACAAACAAGAGTATGGTTAACATCACCTAGGCTTCCTAAAACGCAGAACGTCATTTACACTTTACTATGAACAAATAAAAATTAGAAAAAAAATTGGAGGGCACCTAGACCCCCTCCTACGCTCATTTTTTCCCCAGAGTCACCGGATCATAATTCTGAGATAGCCATTTTACTCAACATTGTCAAAGAACCTAATAACAGTGTCAAACACTTCGTGGTAGCGAACTGTAGTAAGGAGCGACCCGGCTTTATAGTAACCAAAACTGTAAAACATGGAATTTTTATAACAATAATTACATCAAAAGAATAGCATTTTTATGCTGATTTTGAATATATAAGTTTAACTAAGTTTAGACTTACCAATCAAGAGTTAAGAGCCTGAGAAAATTTGCCTTATTTTAGAAAATAGGGGAAAACACCCCTTTAAAGCCATAGAATCTTAAAGAAAATCACACCGTCAGATTCAGAGTATCAAAGAACTCTACAGTAGAAGTTTCAAGGTCCTTTCTACACAAATGTGGAATTTTGTAAATTTTTTTTTTTGCCAGAAGACAGATAAGGGATGCGTGTTTTGTTTTTTTCTTTTTTCTTTTTTTTATTCCCAGGGGTGATCATATCGACCCAGTGGTCATAGAATGTCGTGTGAGGGCTCATTATAACGGGAATTAAAAGTTCTAGTGCCCTTTTTAAGTGACCGAAAAATAGAAGGACACCTAAGCCCCCTCCCACGCTCATTTTTATCCAAAATCACCGGATCAAAATTCTGAGATAGCAATTTTATGCAACATAGTCGAAAAACCTAATAACTATGATTTTGGGGACGACTTACTTCCCCACAGTCCCCGCGGGAGGGGATACAAGTTACAAACTTTGACCAGTGTTTACACATAGTAATGGTTATTGGGAAGTGTACAGGTGATTTCACGGGGATTTTTTGGTTGGGTGGAGGTGTTTAGGGGATGGGGTTATTCAGGGGGATTTTTCCATGGAGAAATCTGTCATGGGGGAAGAACACTTCCATGAAGAGGGCGCAGGATTTTTTAACATTTATTTCAAGAATAATAAAAAAATAAATATGAAAACTTTTTTCAACTGAAAGTAAGGAGCAGCATTTAAACTTAAAACGAACAGAAATTATTGCGCATATGAGAATTCACCTCCTTCTAATTTGTTCGCTCTTTATGTAATTTTATTAATTTCAACTATTTATTCTAAGGTCTTTGTGATTCAGGGTCCATTCTTAAGTAATTGGGACAGAATTTAAGCTGTAGTGTAGAGAGTGAGGTATTGACGAAGGCGTGACCCCCCTCATATACGTAATAAAAACATGCAAATGTGGAAGTTCGTTGCGTAGGTTAATTCGTAAGTTACGTATATTTTTACTAATAAAAATGTTCGTAAAAAATTAAAAGTTCTAGTTGCCTTTTTAAATAACCAAAAAATTGGAGGGTAACTAGGCCTACTCCCGCTCCTTTTTCTCAAAATCATCCGATCAAGACTATGACAAAGCCATTTAGCCATGAAAATAAATTAATATGCAAATTTCGTTTTAATTATTCATGTACGGAGAGCTAAAATCAAAACATCCATTTTGCTTTAAACAGTTTTTTACTATTTTAAAAAGTAGAGTTGAGAGAGAGTATCAAACTTTAGCGTAAAGAGCGGGGCGTTAAGGAGGGAGTAGCCCCTTACATATAAGAAGTAATTTCTGTTCGTTTTAAGTTTTGTTGTCACTCCTTACTTTCAGTTAAAAAAAAACTTGTTTTTTTTTTATTTAATCCTATGAAGGAAAAATGTTTTCTTTGCACTATGAATATTTACATTCAAAGGCTTGCATGGCAAAAATTTGGAGAAAAGAGGGGGTCCTTAGTGCAATATGGGAGCTTTTCAGGAGCTGGAAGGAAGCATTCCGAAGACCTGTTTAAAATTAACAGTAAAATTGAAATAATCGGTTTTTTAATTATTTTTTATAGATTCAAATAATTTAGGCTGACGAACGATTAACTCTGTAAATAGCCAATAAAACCTGAAAAGGTTGTTTTTATAAAAATTAATGCATAGGTAAATTTAGAGGATGAGAATTTAATTGAAAAGACTGAAGAAATACTTTTTAAACATTTTAATATTAAAATAAATGACAATGATAAAAATTCCCTTTCCTATATTGGACTGTAAAATTTCATAAGAATCCCCCTAAGCCACGGTTTATTGCTGGAGCAGCTAAATGTCCAACCCGCATTGCTGCTACTGACCTCTCTTTAATTTTAAAGGAAATTGTAAATAAACTTAAAACCTATTGTTCTGGCATTACAAAATTTTCGAATTTTAATTCATATTGGAGTGTTAATAATTCACTGCAGGTAATAGATTCTTTAACAATGGTTTCAGCTAAAAGAATTGAGTCTTTCGATTTTGCGACAATGTATAATAATTTATCACTTAATGTAGTGTTAGACAATTTAAAAACTGTTATCAAGAAATCTTTCCTCTTATCTAGTAAAAGGTTCTTAAAAATAGACACTTATAATAAAAAAGCTATATGGACAAATTGCTTTAATACTACAGTTAACTTGAGATGTTACAGCTTGGATAAGATTTTTGAGTTATTAGAATTTGTTTTATACAATACTTATACAAGATTTGGTGGTGATTTGTACAAGCAAATCGTGGGAATTCCCATGGGGGGGGGGAGGAATGCCAGCCCATTTATAGCTGACTTGTTTTTAAGTCAACTAGAATATAAATATATGATGGATAAGAATAATCCAAATAATTTAAAACATGTTTTGTCAAATAATAAAAGATATTTAGATGATATTTTGGTCTTAAATTGTAAGGATTTCATTGATATTTCTAAAAATATATATCCATCAGAGATTCAAACATTAATATTTGTGGTAATAATAAATTAAGTTTTAAAATGTATAATAAAACGGATGATTTTGATTTTGAAGGGATTAGTTTCCCATTCCGTGAAAGTAATATACACTCAAATATCACATATTTGGCGTTTTTCTCACAGTTACTTCGTTATGCAAGGATTTGTAGTAATTATATTGATTTTAAAAATAGATGTAAAATCTTAAGCCAAAAATTGATATCAAGAGGTTTTTCTGCAAATAAATTAAATTGGCAATTTAAAAATTTTAGTTTTCATTATAATGAAAATTTAAGTAAATATAAAAAGAATTATCTGGAAATACTTAAAGAAATTTACAACTAATTTCGGAGGTTCGAGAAATGTTGTATTTCGGAGGTTCGAGAAATGATGATGCAGCGCCATTTATTTTGAATTGTGTTTCTAATAGAGCGGTTTTTTTAAAAATAGCCACATAGTAAAGATGAATTCTATAATTGTTTAGTTCATTCAGGTTTTTTGCAATGTGTTAATATTTGTGATTTGGTAAAATTTATCATATTTAGTTTACCTATTGTTGCTAAAAAGAGGGATATATTAACAGGATAAGCTTATTTTGGTGTTACTTGGTTGTTTTACATTTGCTTTTTTTGTTTTTTTTTTTATTAGGCATGTATTTTGGGGGTGATACCTGACACGGGGATGCCATGGATATTCTGTGGTAGCCACAACACTTGACTGGGTAGAGAATTTAATGTGGCGAAACCCTATAGGCAATTGTATTCTCCTGATGAGCCCTTGTGTTGGGTTGTTGCCTCTGAATTATTTGTCCTTATTGTTTCTATCGTTTGGTAAATAACGACTTATACTTATTGACGACATGACTGCCTGTCCATGGATTATTCTTTATGGTTGATTGTGTATGGCTATGCTGTTTGACCTATGTGATTGTATGGATGAGTAGGGTTAAGGCCTCATTCAAGTGCTGGTCTATATTAATCACTAATTTAGGAAAACAGTCTTCCTTTTCTCCTTCTGTCTCTCTTTTTTATGTGTTTGTGCTGTTGCATTGGTGATTTCTCTTTTCATAATATACAATAATGCATTATACATTTCCCACAAAAGGTTCCATGGTCTGCAGAGAAAGGGGAAGACATACGATTAAATTACTAAAAGAAAAAAAAGTCACTTATATCCAGAGAGACGGAAATAAAAATAAATTTAGAATAAAAAATTAAATGGATTAGATTTTCAAGAAAATCAAATAGTAATGTTACATATCAAACACCTGAAGCCTGTGAATATTTACTTGATCTTCCAAATATGGGGTAAAAACCCAAAAATTACAAGTAATCTTAATGAAAGTCATACCATTAGATACAGTATATTAGAGAAAACCATGCTGTGGACTTACTGTGGTATTCCAAACTCCAATGTGACAGTCTCTACTCCGTCCTGAAAAAGAAAACCTTACTGCAAAAACGTGGAATTATACATTTTTCAATCGCCAAAAAAAGATAACATATACGTGTTTCTATTTTTTTGTTTTCCCGGGGTGATCGTATTTAACTAATGGTCTTAGAAGATTGGAAGAGGGTTCAGTCAAGTGGACGATCAAAAACTCTAGAGCCACTTTAAAATAACCAAAAACATTATGGGATTGGTAAGTGGCATTTTCTACCATTTCATGACACCAAAGTACGATTTTCCCCATTGAGCACCAAGTTAGTATCAACTAGAAATTTTAAGGTAGCCAATTGATTTAAAAGAATCAAAATATTGAGCTTCCAGTTGCGAAGGAAGGAATTAGTTCCTGAAATGTCACAGAACCTATACAAATAAGATGAGCTGCAAATCCTTCTGATACACGCCTAGTGGACAATATCCAATAATGTTTGTGAACAGGGGTTAGTGACTGTTTTAAAACTTTTTTACTTGACCCAATATTTTACAGACTTTTTTGGGGGGGGGAGGCTTGTATTGATGGAGATATGCGAAGTTAAATCAAAGACATAAGATCAGTCCCAGTTTGCAAAGAACAAAAAAAGGAAGTTATTTTAATATCAATTTCACCAAAATATTCGATAAAATGCCCAGCCCTTCTGCAAATCCTCCCCCTTTCCAACATGTTGGTTAGTGAAGCCTCTGGCTAGCCCCTCATCAAGTCTAATTGTATT
Source organism: Artemia franciscana (assembly GCF_032884065.1). Lineage (NCBI taxonomy): Eukaryota > Metazoa > Arthropoda > Branchiopoda > Anostraca > Artemiidae > Artemia > Artemia franciscana. The sequence continues at coordinate 31,301,515 of NC_088880.1, read as the reverse complement.
AATAGCTCTTACTTCTTAGTTTTGTCCTTTTTATCTGTGCACTTTCATCGTAGGTTAATTATTCTACATTCGTCTCTAATTTTATGTTTTTAAGATTATTTTCTTTAGCTTGTATCTTACGTGCTATGGTTATTCATTCTCTAAGAACACGAAAGAATTAAATAAATGAAAGTTCAAAATAAATACGGTAGGCTATTCCTCACCAAAGGTTCCGCCTATATTTTGAAATGCAAGTAAAATAATTTAAATGCTCTCAATTTCGCTTGATGGGGGAATTTTTGGAGGGGGAAAATTTTCTAGGTTGGAACTTCCGGGGGGGATAGGCCTTGCACCTCGTCTCTTAATGGTCATAGTTCCCAAAATTGTTAGCATTCTTTGAAATAATCTAACGCTTTCATGTTTAAGTCCCGTCGGAAAACAAAAAATTTAAAATTTGCCACCTTCTAAAAGTACCTCCGGTTTTAAGACATCATGAAAAATATTTTGTTTGGAACCCAGACAAAGTACAATACTCTTCGTAATGAGTTGAGTTATTGGTAATTTGATGCTCATCTTTCTTTTCTGAATTGCCATTTGCTTACAGAAATGATATTACCCTGCTATTATTTTGTTCCTGAAAACAAGAATTTCGAATCAAGATATACAAAAATAGCAAAAGAGAGTTTTTTAAGTATGAAAATGGGTTATAGCTTCCGTGTCTAAAGACAATCTGGGGGAGAGGGGGGTTAAACATGCCTGTGGTCCCGTGAATAGTACATTTAATCCAAAATATTTCATTTTATTAATCATGTACTTCATTTAATCTAAAGTATTAGGCTTAATGTTTGATACTGAGTGTGTCCGTAAAAACTAAGGGTATTAAAGTGAAATTTATGAAAATGTTAAGCAGGATGTTGAATATTATCAAAACACAACAACTTGCATCCGCCATATCAGAAGGGTTTATCTATAATACTTAAGAAACGGCTAAGGGTATTATACTGCGACAGCTGGAACTACAACTGTCACTACTTGGGACTGCGACTGTGACTGCAGTTGACTAGTACTAGTTGCAAATAAGATTGTTACCGCTTCTACTGCCTCTAGAGTTTAAATAAAAAGAGTTCAAGTACACCCACCTTGTCAAAACAGAGTTTATGTGCAATAAATCTGGAGTTTCTAAGGTCAATAAGTTGAAAACTCTACAGGATAATGAGAACAATGAGCTAAATTAAAAGACACTATGCATATGTGTTCAAAAGGTTTTATTTGTAATATCTGGAGAACTGCTATTGGCATAAGGTTGAGACTCTTTTTTAAATGTTAAGGGGGATATTCATCTTAATTAAAAGCCGCTACTTGCATCCAGATTACCAAAGAAAACATATCTGCAACATCAGAGGAGCAACTAAAGCTATTCAATTGAAACTTTTAGAGAATATTTAGGTAGATTTTGGAGTAATTCAAAAGGCACTATATACATCAAGGTTTAAAAACGGAACATCTGCAATAGCGTTGAAACGTTTAAATATATCAAACTAAGGCTTTCAAAAGTTTTTAAGAAAATGTTTAACTTATTCAAAAGACAATGCGTGTATCCCAGTTTATTTAAGTCGTATCTACTATGTCTCGGGAACAGCTATTATCATTAAGCTAAAACTGATGGTTAACCTTTTAATGTTTATTACATTATCAGCGATTTATTGAAAACCAAAGCAATTATATTTTAAAGTTTTTTCTTTAGTTACAATATGTAAAAAACTAAAATACTGTTAGAGAAATTCTAAAGTTTTAAATTACCAAGATTGCACAGACTTGGCATAATTTTAAATTGAACATTCAGTTTGTTTTTGTTTTTCCTGTCATTTGGATTTTTACAATGATAGTATTTTTATATTTTTGTCAGTGTTTTGAACTATGCACTTTCAAAAACTCATATAGTTTTCAATAGAAATCAAATGACTCAAAATTCTTCAAAAAAGCTTAGAGTTAGAGGAGGGGATATTTAGCCAAATTCATATTTGATGTAATTTTTATTGACTTGGGCATTGAATGTTGACTTGAATATTCATCCTAGTTTCCATTCCTTTTAGGAAATATTGAATCATTTTTATCAGTGTCTGTTTTCTTTATCAGATAGTTGATTTTGTTTTCTGTTTTTCTTTTTTAATTAATTTGATTCTCAGTTTAAGTTACTATTCGACATTATTTTTGCTTATCTTAGATTTTAACACGGCATTATATTTTTTTTCGAAAAGTTTCTTTTAACTTTTTTTTGGTACTTACGTATTATATGGTAAACATTCGAGAAGAAAATTTAGGTTAATCCAACTGAAGAATACAAAAATATGATGAAAATACAATACTTTAGTGACAAAATTCTGAGAACTACAACAAAGAATTCTGGTAGGTGGGCTGCACAGAACGCATTGTCTTAAATACTTAACCTAGCCCAACCAAAATACCATCTTTATTTATTAAATATTAAATAAAAATATACCTACAACCTGAATTGCAATTAAGCCTAAGTTAATTTTCTTCTAATACTAACAAGCAGAAATCAGTTATTGTCGTATCTGTAGACCCCAATTCTCGAGTGTGTACCACATAATAACAAGTACCTATTTTTTTAAATAATAGAAGTTAATGTTGAGCAAAGTTTAGGGGGTGAAATAACTAAAGAATGTCAAGCTCACCATTTTTGGTTTATTAGTTAAATTCTGTTTGGTCGTAGTAATTTTGTGGGCGGAGTTAAGTATAATAATTCGGTATGTGTTTAAGCCTATATTGATTAGGATTTGGCTATTAGTTGGGTTTCAAATAGAGATTTAGTATCAGACAACCAAAATGTATGTATTTTTAGCTTCTTATTTAACCCGTGTTTCTTAAAATGCGTTTTGAAAGATAACTAATCAGTCGGCTCTATCGGTCTGTGTCATTGGTGTTTAACAACTTTTAAAGTGCTAATGCTGTTTGATGTTTGATTTTACTTTTTGATTTACCAACCCATACCAAAAGTTAAATAAAAAATCTCTCTTGATTTAAGTAACAATTCACAGTAAAAGACAGATTTTTTTTTTGCATAGAGAGTTAACGGATGCCAGAATTTTTGTTTTTCTTCGGTATTTCTCTCCTTGCACGTGAACAAAGTTTTTGGGAAAATTCCGCCTTTTAACATGTTACAGTGATAATAAAGTCTTTGTTTATGTCGTTTGGAGAGTCTATAGAATTCTGAGAATGAGACAAATTCATTCTACTATTTGCTCTTGTAGCAATTTAAGTAATTACAATTTGTATTTCTGTTTAAAAATTTGTTGTTTCGCCAAATTTTCAAGATTTCAAAGAATTTGGGAGAGGAAGAATCTTCAATCCCGTCTTTTCTAATTTAATTTTTTAGAAATTAATCAGGGTTCTAAGAAATTTGCGTAGTTTGGGTATTTCCCATTCCTAGACTATCTGGATCAAGATCGGTCAAAATATATAATAGTCGCCTATCTTTTGTTTGAGTAATCAAAATCAGATGGTTGGTAAATTAAGACGTCATTCAACCCTACTGTAGGTAGAAGCGGGGTCTAACTAATAGAAAAAAAAAAAATCATGTTTCAAAAGTTTTCTTATATTTTCTTTGTATCTACTGGGCCCCTTTCGGGAATAGCATTCTATAAGATAATAGGGTATATATTATAGGGTATATATATAATAGGGTCTATAAGATAATATCCGTGACTACAGGTGATTTTAACATTTCTCAGTTTTTATTCATTTCCACGTAAACCATTGCAGGTCGTTTCAACGCAAAACCTCAAAATAGATTAAAAATAAATATCATTCTGGAGTTCTTTTTGCGCATCTTCTACAAGTTATACTTCAAAAAACAACTTGCAAAAAAAGGGTATCCTTCCCACTTAATTTTGTCTGAATCATCCTTAGAAAAAGTTAAGAATTGAAGCATTAGAACCCATAAAAATTTAGAACTAAAATTTTAAAGTACAGGCAAAATTCTTATTTATTAAATACCTAAGAACTGCACTTTAAAAGCTGAAATCTAGAGAGACATTTAGTTAATTTTATCATAATTATCGATTAATCCACTACCTCACAGAAACAGATGTATTTTATTTCAGTATCTTCAACTGGCTCCAGCACAAGAAAAAAAATTATAAGAATGATTAAAATTATCCTTTCAACACTCCTGAATTCTACCGATACTACAACAATTATTACAAGCTATTAGATTTATTACTAAATCTAACCAAAAATCTTACCAAAAACTGGACTTAACAAAATGATAAATTATTGTGTATTTATTTATAAATATTTGTTTAGTGATTTCACTGTCCTTTTTTGTTCCATGTTTGAACAAACATGTTCAACAACATGTTTGAACATGTTCAAACATGTTTGATAGAGGAAGAAATGGTACAAGGTGGTGCACACCGTCCTCAAAAGTAAATTAATCGTAAACTTCGTGGTAACGAACTGTAAATTGGGGGCGACTTTGCCAGATATTGACCGAATTTTTTTTTAAATAGAATTTTAATAGCAATAGATAATTTGATGAAGTAGCATTTCATCCTAATTAATTTTAAAAACAATACTTTTCGAAAAAGAAGTTTTATAAAGAAAAGAAAAGGCTATTTAAGACTATTTAAGAAACAAAAATCTACAATAACTCAAACAAAAAATACAAAATATTTCTATTAAAATTTAAAAAACAATCGTTACAAAATACAAACAATACTTACTAATATAAATGAATATATAAATCTTAAAACAAATACAGCTTAAATTGAATAGACAAATCAAATTGCTGTTGAAGCATAAATGAAATCCAAAACGAACAAAAATCAAAGAAACAATCATAGCAAACAAAAATATAGTAGGTACTAATAAAAATGAATAAATAAGTCTTAAAACGAGTAAAACTTAAATTGAATATCTAAATCAAGATTGAGACAAACAAAATCACTACAAACAAGAGTTTGGATATTGCCTCTTTCCCTAACTGTAAAATTCTTAAACCTACTGCGTCATTGACGCTCTACTGAAAACGGATCACATTAAAAACATTTTTTTTGTACTTATTACAACATTAAATAGCAAATATAAAAAATTAAGGTAAAATCAAAGTTTCAACTAATGATCTTTCAGCAATCATATCATTGTATATCCAATATTCTGTTTAATTTTAATAGTTCTGTCGAAGACTGTTGAAGACAAAAATAGTTTCACAACGAACAAGTGTTTGGATGCTACCCCGTCTATTAGCTGTTCAAACAGTTCGTGATAACGAACTGTAGTAAGGAGCGACCCGGCTAAATAGTAACCAAAACTCTAAAAAATTGAATTTTTATGCCAATAGTTACATCACAAGAGATGCATTTTAATGCTGATTTTAAATATATAAGTTTCATCAAGATTAGTCTTACCCGTCAAAAGTTACGAGCCTGAAAAGATTTGCCTTATTTTAGAAAATACGGGGAGGGAAATACCCCCTAAAAGTCATACGATCTTAACGAAAATCACACCATCAGATTCAGCGTATCAGAAAACCCTACTGTAGAAGTTGCAAGCCCCTATCTGCAATTAAATAAAAAACAAACTAATTTTTTTAGCTGAAAGTAAGGAGCGACATTAAAACTTAAAACGAACAGAAATTACTCCGTATATAAAATGGTTTGTCCCCTCCGCAATGCCTCGCTCTTTACGCTAAAGCTTTTAATTGTTTTAAAAAGCAGAATTGTGGCAAAGAGTCAAGTTTTTAATTGTTTTAAAAAGTAGAATTGTGACAAAGAATCAAACTTTAGCGTAAAGAGCGAGGGATTGCGGAGGGGACAAACCATTTTATATACGGAGTAATTTCTGTTCGTTTTAAGTTTTAATGTCGCTCCTTACTTTCAGCTAAAAAAATTAGTTTTTTTTATTTAATTTCTGAACGTTTTTGAATTAATGCATGTTTGGTTTTGGCTCTCCGCAAATAAATTATTAAAATGAAATTTGTATATTAATTCTTTTTTTGGCTAAATGGCTTTCTCTTAGTTTTGGTCAGACGATTTTGAGAAATAAGGGATGGAGAAGGAGGCCTAGTTGCCCTCCAATTTTTCGGTTTCTTAAAAAGGCAACTAGAACTTTTAATTTTTAACGAACGTTTTTATTAGTAAAAATTATACGTAACTTATAAATTAGCAACTTACGTAACAAACTTTCATAATCTTATATTTTTATTATGTATACAAAGGGGTTTGTATCCTCGTTAATACATCGCTCTTTACACTAAATCGTAAGTTTTGTCCCAATTCTTTAAGAATGATCCCTGAATCAGAAAGGCCATAGAATAAATAGTTGAAATTACTAAAAATACTTTAGCATAAAGAGCGAGGTATTTATCTCCTCCTAAATACCTCGCTCTTTATGCTAAAGTATTTTTAGAACCCCTCATATGCGTCATAATCTCTGTTCGTTTTAAATTTCAATGCTACTCCTTCCTTTCATTTGAAAAAACGTTTTCATGTTTATTTTTCATTGTTTTCTTATAGTAATGCTAGAAAATCATGCGCCCTTTTTCTTGAATTTGTCTTCCCCCATCACAAATTCCTCCAAGGAAAGATCCTCCAACATAGCCCCCTCCCCTCAGCCCCACCCCCCAAACAAAATAAAATCCCCCTGAAAACGTCTGTACACTTCCCAATAACCATTACTATATGTAAACACTAGTCAAAGTTTGTAACTTGCAGCCCCTCCCCCAGGGATTGTGGGGGAGTAAATCATCCCCAAATACATAGTTATTATGGTTTTCGACTATGCTGAACAAAATGACTATCTCAAAATTTTGATCCGTTGACATTGGGAAAAAAATGAGCGTGGGAGGGGGCCTAGATGCCCCGTGATTTGTCTTCTGGCAAAAAATACAAAACTCCACATTTTTGTAGATAGGAGCTTGAAACTTCTACAGTAGGGTTCTCTGATACGCTGAATCTGATGGTGTGATTTTCGTTAAGATTATATGACTTTCAGGGGGTGTTTCCCCTATTTTCTTAAATAAGGCAAATTTTCTCAGGCTCGCAACTTTTGATGGGTAAGACTAAACTTGATGAAACTTATATATTTAAAATCAGCATTAAAATGCGATTCTTTTGGTGTAGCTATTGATATCAAAATTCAATTTTTTAGAGTTTTGGTTACTATTAAGCCGGGTCGCTCCTTACTACAGTTCGTTACCACGAACTGTTTGAAATTGTGGAATTTAGCATTTTTGCCAGAAGAAAAATCACGGATGCGTGTTTATTTGTTTCTTTGTTTGTTTTTTTTCTCAGGGGTCATCGTATCGACTCAGTCGTCCTAGAATGTCGCAACAGGGCTCATTCTAACGGAAGTTAAAAGTTCTAGTGCCCTTTTTAAGTGACCAAAAAAATTGAAGAGCACCTAGGCCCCCTCCCACGCTAATTTTTCCCCAAAGTCACCGGATTAAAATTCTGAGATAGCCATTTTATTCACCATAGTCAAATAACCTAATAACTGTGTCTTTGGGGACGACTTACTCCCCCGCAGTCGCCGTGGGAGGGGCTGCAAGTTACAAACTTTGAACTGTGTTTTCATATAGTAATGGTTACTGGGAAGTGTACAGACGTTTTCAGGGGGATTTTTTTGGTTTGGGGGGAGAGTTGAAAGGGGGTTACGAGGGAAGATCTTTCAATGGAGGAACTTTTTATTGGGGAAGAGACTTTCAATGGAGGGGGCGCAGGATTTTCTAGCATTATTTAAAAAAACAATGAAAAAATAAATATGAAAAGTTTTTTCTGCTGAAAGTGAGGAGCAGCATTAAAACTTAAAACGAACAGAAATTATTACGCATATGAGGGGTTTACCTCCTCGTAAAACCTCGCTCTTTACGCTAAAGTATTTTTAGTAATTTCAACTATTTATTCTACGGTCTTTGTGATTCAGGGGTCATTATTAAGGAATTGGGACAAAATTTAAGCCTTAGTGTAAAGAGCGAGGTATCGACGAGGGGTGAGCCCCCTCATATACACAATAAAAACATACGAATATAGAAGTTCGCTACGTAAGTTAATTCGTAAGTTACGTATATTTTTTTCTTATGAAAATGTTCGTAAAAAATTAAAAGTTAAAGTTGCCTTTTTAAGTAATCAAAAAGTTGGTTGGCAACTAGGCCTCCTCTCTAGCTCCTTTTTTTTCATAATCTTCCGATTAAAACTATGAAAAAGCCATTTAGCCCCCCCCCCCCAAAAAAAAAATTAATATGCAAATTTCGTTTTAATTGTTTATGCGTGGAAAGCCAAGATAAAAAAAAATATATTAATTAAAAAACGTCCAGAAATTAAACCACAAAAAACAAGTTTTTTTTTAAATGAAAGTAAGGAGCGACATTAAAACTTAAAACGAACAAAAAATACTCCGTATATGAAAGGGGCTTTTTCTCCTCAACGCCCCGCTCTTTACGCTAAAGTTTTTTACTGTTTTAAAATGTAGAGTTATGAGAAAGAGCCAAACTTTAGCGTAAAGAGCGGGGCGTTGAGGAGGAAAAGCCCCTTTCATATACGGAGTAATTTTTGTTCGTTCTAAGTTTTAATGTTCCTCCTTACTTTCATTTAAAAAAACTTTTTTTTTTAAAGTCTAAAAGCTACTGTGTCACTGGTAATTCGCTGAACACGAATTATAAACAAATATTTTATTTTCTAGTTATTACAGCATTGAAAATGAAAATAGAAATTACAGTAAGTGTGAAATAAAATCTTGAACTGATGAGCTTTCAACAAGTAACATTATTGAATAGTCAAATGTTTAGTTTGACTTTATTAGGTCTTTCCGAGACTGCTCAAGACGTGTATGATTATTAGTAGAGCGCCAATAACGCTGTAGGTTTCGGACGTTTAAATTTAGGAAAGGAAGCAGTATTCAAACACTTTTTTGTAGTGAAGTTTTTTTTAAGTTTGATTCGCATATTCAATTTAAGTTTTACTCATTTTCAGATTTGTTTATTCACTTATTTTAGTTCCTGTTGTAGGGTTGTTTTGCTATGATTGTTTATATAATTTATGTCCGGTATGGGTTTTCTTTATACTTAATAGCCAAAGATTTTATTGATTTAAAGCTTTATTTGCATATTCAATTTAAGCTTTACTTGTTTTAAAATTTATTTATTTATTTATATTAGTAACTGTTTTATTGTTTTCGCCATGATTGTTTATTTAATTTCATTTCTTTTTGGTCTCATTTATTCGTTAATAGTAATTTGTGGTCGTTCTGGGTTCGGGTTATTGTAGGCTTTTTTTCCTTCTGATCCTAAGTTTAATATGGCCTATACTTTTCTTTAAAAACTTATTTTTCGGAAAGTTGTTTTCAATTAATTCCTGTTCATTTTTTATAGCCAAAGTTTCGAGTTCTTCCAATTCCCGATTCCGAAATAGTTTTTTGTTTTAAAGTAAATTCCAAAATAAGACTATGCGTTTTTAATTATCTTGGAAAGAACTAATAAAAAAACTGAATGTTTGATTCATAATAATATTAATTGCTAAAAGCTCATAAGCTCAAGATTTTATTTCACTCAGGACAGGACTAAAAGCTTTGATGCTTCTAGGCCCAAACGATTTTACCGCTCTGCGTTTACAATATTTTTAGGGAAATCCCAAGAACTTTGTGGATAATGAAAGCCACAGGGCTTAGTGGGCCTATTGGTAAATCATGGCCTGGCTTCGTTGCGTTTTCATTTTATTTTCAATGTTGTAATAAGTACAAAAGAAAACATTTGTAATAGAATTTGTTTTAGTAAAGCGTCTAATACGCAGTAGGCATTATGCTTGTACCGTTGAAAAAAAAAAAAAAAAACAGAAAGCAGTTAAACTCTCGTTTGTAATGAAAACTTTAGGTGTCTTGAACGGTTTTTGAAAGAGCTAATAAAATCAAACTAAACTCCCATGATTTTTGGAAGAGACTACCGTTAATAATTTTTTTTGGGTTGGGTAACGGGTTGGGTCCTTGAGGGAGGGCCAAAGATTAGCTTCCTTGGTTTCTGGAGAAAAATATAGTTAATAAGTTGTTTTTTCTTTGGGGGAGGGAGAGGGATAGGATCATGGAGAGTGGCCCAGGGGTAAGCTCTCATGATTTTTAAAATAAGATATGGTTACGAAGTTTTTTTGGGAAAAGGTTGGGCCATAAAGGAGGGCTAGGGACAAGGTCACTCAATTTCTAATTAAACACAGGGAGGGGAGGGAGAGCTATGGAAGAAGGGCCGAGGGTCAGGTCCCATGACTTTCGGAATAAATTACCGTGAATAGTTTTTTTTGGCAGGGAAGGGTTTCAAACCATAGAGGTTGGGCCATATGTAAACTCCAATGATTTATCATTGATATGGTTTTTGAGGGGGAGAAATATTGGGCTGGGGAGGGGAAGGGGATAGCGCTTTCATAATTCTTGGAATAAAACATCGGTAATTTTTTTTTCATTTTTAGGGGAGAACAGGTAGGGAGGGGCAGGGGCAGCTCCAATTATTTATCATTGATAAGGTTTTTGAGGGTGAGGAAGATCGGGCTAAGGAGGGGAAGGGGTGTGCTCTCATAATATTCGGAATAAAATATCGATAAAAATTTGTTTTTTGGGGGGTCAGGCAGGAAGGGCTAGGGATCAGCTCCCTTAAGTCAGAACAAATATCGTTAATAATATCCTTTTTTAGTGAGGATGGGATCGGTTTTATCTTATCTTTGAACTATCCTAAGACCCTCGTACAAAAATCTTATATGCTCCCAGGGCATATCATACAATACTGGCCCCAAGGCTCTAGGGGGATGTGTAAACACCGGAGTATTTATTATATGATTTTCGGTCTGTTTGTAACAAAAGGACTATATCAAAAATTTGATCAGACGTATTTGAGGAAAAGCGGGTTGGTGGAAGGGGTTAGTCTCCATCTGCTTACTTTTGAATCTTACAAATAGAACTAGAACTTTTAATTTCATCATTTGAGTCCCCTTTTAATCTTATTCGACCATCTTCCCCATTAATACCTTCTATGCCCCGGTGCGTAAGCTGCAGCTCTTCCCCAAGCTGCAGGCTTTGGGGAGGATGTATTGACACTGAAGATTTTGTTATCTGATCGTTGGACTATTTTAAACAAAATGGCTGTCTCAAAATTTTGATCGGAGGGAGTTGGGGGAAAAGGGCCTTGAGGGGCGGGGTTACTTACCCTCCTGTTAGTTTTACTTACCCTCCTGTTAGTTTTTATCCTTTTAATGGCACTAAAAATTCTAATTTATTATCAAATGAACCCCTTTCGAAGCTTGCACGACCATCCTTTCTATAAAAACCTTATATACCCCCAGAGCATAATTTATAACGCTTGTTCCGGGTTCTAGGGAGCTGCACTATCCCTTAAGGTTTTGTTATATGATATTTGGTCTATTTCGGAAAAAAAAATGGCTATATAAGAAACTCGATTGAACACATTTAGTGAAAAGAGGGTTGGTGGGACGGGTCTAGTTGCCATCGTATCACTTTTTGAGTCTTTTTTTGCTGAAATTTTCGCTACCCGATGTTCGAATAATTTCTTACAAAATAGAAAGAATACTACATTACAAAATATTTGTTTTGACTTTCATTTATTTATAAATAGTGATTTGTGGTAGTTTTACGCTTGGAATATTATTTGACTTGATTTTTTTCTCTTTCTTGACTTAATGGAGCTCTTTACCTTTCTTTTGAAAACTTGTTACGTGGCAAAAGTTTTTTAAATTAATTTAAGTTTGTTTTTTATTGACATAGTTTTTTTTATGGAAATCATAATGTTCTATATCTTTTCAATTTATTTCTATAAAAATCCGTTATATGGGTGGCTATTTGTATGTTGGAGGAACTTTTTCAACAATTTTAGATGCTGACACAAACAGTAATTTTAAATTTTATTTTGTAGCTGCTGAAGCTAACCTGAAAAATAAAACCAAATATCATTCCCAAAAGATTCTATATATTCTCTTTGACAACCTGGATTCACTTACACTTAATTTATTTAAATTGTAAGAACAGAAGTAGTAATGATAGTATCAGTAAAATTTTCAACTTAACACCCCAGTCGTTCTTGATACATTGCTCAGGTGTCTTATTGGCCAAAATAAACACGATATATATATATATATATATATATATATATATATATATATATATATATATATATATATATATATATATATAAAGCAACATTTAAACCTACTGGATGCATTTAGAAAAAGAATAAGCGCTGCTTGCCCTTCAATCTCTTTTTACTCTTAAAAAGAACTTTTAATTTTGAATCAAATTATTTCCTTTAAAAATGTCAATTATATTTTCGGCTATTATAGAAATATGCCACGTATGATATTTCTTACGAACTTGTGATATTAGCATGGCTTCACAGAAGGGCTGCTTGTCCTCTAATTTTTTGTTTTGTCCAACTTTTTATTTTGAAATAAATTAGCTCCTTTAAAAGCTTAAAAAATATTTCTAAACATTATAAAGTGGTGCTGCCTATAATATTGGTTATATTCCCTTTTGAAAACCTGCATGGATATAGTTTTTTCGTTTAATTTGATATTCCTAAAGGTTCCCTAAATGTTTCATCTTAATACCCATAGCGCCATTAGTTATAGTAACTGTTGTGTTAACTAAAAGTATACATATAGTACCTTCTGGCTAGTTCAAAATACCCCACAACTTACACTTAGAGATGTAAATAATAATATAGGTTGTTCATCAGATATTGTTTTGTCACATTTTTGAAAGTCCGCATGCTTATAGTTTGTTTTGATTTGGTTCAACGTCTGCATAAGAATTCCATAAAAGCTTAACCTAAATACCCATAGCTTGCGCAGTAGCAATAGTTGTAGCTGCATTGGTAGCAGTATGCGCATGCCATCTTTGGTTTCTTTTAGATCCCCTTCAACACACGCGGAAGGTTTCAGCTTACTACGTACCAACAACCGTTTTGGAAGTATCAAACAGTTCGTGGAAACGAACTGTAGTAAGGAGCGACCCGGCTCAATAGTAAACGAAACTCTAAAAAACGGAATTTTGATGCTAAAATATACATCAAATGAATTGGATTTTCATGCTGATTTTAAATATATAAGTTTCATCAAATTTAGTCTTTGTCATCAAAAGTTAGGAGCCTGAGAAAATTTGCCTTATTTTGGACAATAAGGGGAACATCCCCTAAAAGTCATAGAATCTTAACGCACCTAGGCCCACTCCCATGCTCATTTTTTCTCCAATTTCAACGGATCAAAATTTTGAGATAGCCATTTTGTTCCGCATAGTCAAAAAACATAATAACTATGTCTTTGGGAATGACTTACTCCCCCACAGTCCCTGGGGCAAGGGCTGCAAGTTACAAACTTCGACCAGTGTTTACATATAGTAATGGTTATTGGGAAGTGTACAGACGTTTTCAGGGGTATTTCTTTGGTTTTGGGGGTAGGGTTAAGGGGAAGGGGCTATGTGGGAGGATCTTTCCTTGGAGAAATATGTCATGGGGGAACAAAAATTCAATGAAAATGGCGCAGGATTTTCTAAAATTACTAAAAAAAATGAAAAGATAAACATGGAAAAGTTTCTCCAATTGAAAGTATGGAGCAGCATTGAAACTTAAAACGAACAGAGATTACGCATATGAGGGGCTCTAAAAATATTTTAGCATAAAGAGCGAGGTATTTAGGAGGAGATAAATACCTCGCTCTTTATGCTATAGTATTTTTAGTAATTTCAACTATTTATTCTACGGCCTTTCTGATTCAGGGGTCATTCTTAAAGAATTGGGACAAAACTTACGATTTAGTGTAAAGCGCGAGGTATTAACTAGGGTAACTAATAAAAACATTCGTAAAAAATTAAAATTTATAGTTGCCTTTTTGTGTAACCGAAAAATTGCAGGGCAACTAGGCCTCCTTCCCCACGTTTGTCCCCCGTTTGTCCCAGAGGGGGGAGGCTAAAAACAGAATAATATATGTTGGTTTTAATTTTAAAGTTGCTTCTTAATTCCAGTTGAATTTCTTTTGTTAATTTATGATGGTTTATCGAAGATTCCCCGAAAAATCTTCCTCCTCCCAAGAACTTTCCTCCCATGGAAAAATAGCGCCCGGAGAATCATACCCACCCCCTCTGAAAATAGTATCCTGAAAAATGTCTGAATATTTCCCAATAACAAACACTAGGTTATATGCCAAAAATTGACAAAGTGAGTTGGTTAACCTACAACCCTTTCTTCAGAGATTAGAGGAACCAAAAGAAACAATGAATTGCCAATAATTTGATTTCTTTCATTTTGAAATGCTAAAAGAAAATTTAAAAAATATTAACGTATTTTTTATCCAGAAATTACCTGAAAAAAATCAAGCTCTTTAGTGGTTAATCGTGATTTTTTAGGCTTTGCTGGAAAAACAGTATTGGTTAAAAATGATCATTATCAGTCTCAATAAAGACAGGCTTTTTATATAATCATATAGAAGGCGCAACGCCATGATTGAAAATCCCCCATTCAAAGACGACCCCTTATCAGTTGGGGCCAAAACGGCAGACCGACATGGAAGATCTTTGGCAATCTGTCACCTTTCATCCGCAGAATTTGTCTTAGCCATCTCATCCTTTCTCTCTTTATATTCCTAGATAGTGGGAGCGTACCTTATTTTTTTTACAACTTACAATTCGAGATATTTGGTCACTCTGTCGGGTATCTAAAAATAACTGCAGACAATTTCTCCGGAAAATATATAGCTAGTCCTCTTCTGTTTTTAGAACGCCCACGCTTCAGGGTCAGGCTTGACAAACGTCATTTCTTTAAATGCCAAATGATCTAATCATGGTTTGCAGACACAACTTTCTATTCTTTCAAACTTTTTTCAAGTGTACAAAATACTCTGGGCCTTCACTATTTTAATTTTAACATCTTCACTACAACCACTGTCCTTACTAATAATTAAATATATAAAAAAACAAGTTTTTTAGATGAAAGTAAGGAGCAACATTAAAACTTAAAAGGAACAGAAATTACTCCGTATATGAAAGAGGCTTTTCCTCATCAACGCCCCGCTCGTTACGCTAAAGTTTGACTCTTCCTCTTAACTCTGTTTTTAAAACAGTAAGAAACTTTAGAGTAAAGATCGGGGCGTTGAGGAGGAAAAGCCCCTTTCATATACGGAGTAATTTCTGTTCGTTTTAAGTTTTAATGTTGCTCCTTACTTTCATTTAAAAAACTTGTTTTTTTTATTAAATTTCTGGACGTTTTTGAATCAATGCATGTTTTGATCTTGACTCTCCGCACATAATTAATTAAAAAGAAATTTGCATATTAATTAATTGCAATTAATCGAAAGATTTTGAGAAAAAAGGTGGGAGGGAGGAGGCCTAGTTGCCCCCCAATTTTTTGATTACTTTAAAAAACAACTAGAACTTTTAATTTTTTACAGACGTTTTCATTGGTAAAAAATATACGTAACTTACAAATTAACTTACGTAAAGAACTTCTATATTCGTATGTTTTTATTGTGTATATGAGGGGGTTTAACCCTCGTCGATGCCTCGCTCTTTACACTAAAGCTTAAATATTGTCCCAATTCCTTAAGAATGACCTCTGAATCACAAAGGCCGTAGAATAAATAGTTGAAATTACTCAAAATACTTTAGCGTAAAGAGTGAGATATAACGAGGAGGTAAACCCCTCATATGTGCAATAATTTTTGTTCGTTTTAAGTTTTAATGCTGCTCCTTACTTTCAGTAGAAAAAACTTTTCATATTTATTTTTTCATTGTTTTTTTTAAATAATGCTAGAAAAGCCTGCGCCCCCTTCATTGAAATTCTCTTCCCCCATGAGAAGCTTCTCCTTGGAAACGTCCTCCCACGTAGCCCCCCTCAAATTTCCCCCCTAAACCAAAAAATCCCCCTGAAAACGTCTGTACACTTCTCAGCAACCATTACTATATGTAAACAAAGGTCAAAGTTTGAAACTTGCAGCCCCTCCCACGGGGACTGCGGGGGAGTAAGTCGTCCCTAAGGACATAATTATTCTCAGAATTTTGATCCGGTGACTTTTGGGAAAAATGAGCGTGGGAGGGGGCCTTGGTGCCCTCCAATTTTTTTGGTCACTTAAAAAGGACACTAGAACTTTTAATTTCTGTTAGAATGAGCCCTCTCGCGACATTCTAGGACCACTCAAACGATATGATCACCCATGGTGAAAAAAAAAAACAAATAAACACGGATCCGTGATCTGTCTCCTGGCCCAAATGCGAAATTCCACATTTTTGTTGATAGGAGCTTGAAACTTCTACAATAAGGTTCTCTGATACGCTGAATCTGATGGTGTCTTTTTCGTTAAGATTGTATGACTTTTAGGGGGTGTTTCCTCCTATGTTCTAAAATGAGGAAAAGTTTCTCAGGCTCGTAACTTTTGATGGGTATAACTGATCTTGAAAGATGAAGATGAAACGTATATATTTAAAATCAGTATTAAAATGCGATTCGTTTGATGTAACTATTCGTATCAAAATTCCATTTTTTAGAGTTTCGGTTACTATTGAGCCGGGTCGCTCCTTACTACAGCTCGTTGCCACGAACTGTTTGATACTGCATAGGCAAGTGATAAGGTCCAAATGATTAACCTTCTTGTTTCCCAGCATCACCTCTTCAAAGTCCACCTGTTCCCAGCCTTGGTATCTTTGCCTTTTTAACATTAACTCCCAAATCTATTCTTGCAAACTGGTCTTGCAAAACATCTATGTTTTCATTCATTTTGCCAACAATCTTATTTAGGATGCTTAGATCATAAGTATGACCTTACCAAAGGAGAGTTTTACTCCCCCATTTGATGCTTTGTTCTCTCATTACCTTTGCTGTGACACTTAGGATAAAGTGTAACAAAATGATACATATAGATGGAGATTGAACGCAACCCTGCTTAACTCCTGTATATATATATATATATATATATATATATATATATATATATATATATATATATATATATATATATATATATATATATATATATATATATATATATATATATATACATATATATATATACATATATATATATATATATATATATATATATATATATATATATATATATATATATATATTCTTCAAATTTATCCGATAAAATTTGAAACCCTGGGGTCGACACAATCACCCAGGCATATATGGGGGTACGCGTTGCAAGTTATGCCCCGGAAGCTCATATTGTTTTTATAGAAAGAATGATCGTATTAACTTCAGAGGCAGCTTATCCGATTGGAAATCGGAAACTCTAGTGCCTTTTTTCAGAGTCAAAATTGATTGGAGAGCAGCTAGCCCCCTTCCCCAAGGTCTTTTACCCCAAGTGTATCTGATCAAAATTATGATAACCATTTGGTTCAAAATAGATCAAAAACCAAATAAAAAACTCTTAAGGGTCGATTGAACCCTTCAGAGCACTGGGACAAGTGTTGTAAGTTGTTCCTCGGGGGCATCGGTGGTCGCAAAAACTTCAGAAAGGGCTCATTTAATTGGATATTTAAAGCTGTAATTCCTTATTAAGAGTAAAAAGTGGTTGTAAGATATCATCTTGCACACTCTCTTTTTCCTAAATGCATCTGATCTAAATTTTAAGATAGTAATTTTGTTCGAAATAGTCAAACAATCAGATAGTAAGAACTTCAGGGTCAACATAACCACCCAGAGCCCAGGGAAAACGTTGTAACTCATGCCCCTTGGGCATATGAGGTTCTAATAAAAATGGGGGCATATAAACTTTAGAGGGGGATCAAATGATTAGAAATTGTAAGTTCATGTTCCCTTTTTAAGAGTCAAAACTGACCGGATGGGAACTAGTCTTCCCCCCTACCAGTCCTCTTTTCCCTAAATGCGCTCAATAAATTTTTGAGATAGTCATTTTGTCCAAAATAGACCAAACGTCATATAACAAAAACTCCCAGGGCCCGGTGCCTGGAACCCGGGGGCAAGTTCTGTAAACTATGCCCCGGGGTGTATAAAGTTTATATGGAAAAATCGGTTATATGAACTTTGGAGGGGGCTAATTTGGTTTGAAAGTTCTAGTTCCCGTTATAAATGTCAAGCGGAACTGAAGGGTAACTAGCCCCCTCTCCCTACATTCTTTTCCCCAATTCCATCCAATCACTTTTGAGATAGCCACTTTTTTAAAGTAAGTTTAAATATCAGATAACAAAAACTCCAGGGTCAACACAACCCCCTAGAGCCTAGGGGAAATTGTTGTAAGTTATGTCCTGGGGGATATATAAGGTATTTATGCGAATATTTTGAAAATCACTAAAGGTCAGATAAGCCCGACCCTACCACCACTTACAAAAAACCTATTAGTGATATTTTATTTCAAAACTCATGGAAGCTGGCCCCTGACCCTCCCTTCATGGTTGAATTGCTTGACTTCCCCCCTGCTCAAAGAATGTCTACAATATTTCAGCCAAAATATCATGGGAACTGAACCCTGACTCTTCCTCTATACTCCCTAAAAAAACATATGTATTAATAATGTTTTACTCCAAAACTTATGGGAGATGACCCTTGACCCTCCATGGCCTGGACTCCTCTCCAAAGAATTATGACGATATTCTAGTCTAAAAATCATGGGAACTGAACCCTGGCAATTCCTGTATTGACTGATTCCAAACTTATTCAAAACTAATAACAATGAATGAACTAACAATATTTCATTCCAAAACTTATGGGAGCTTACCCTTCGCCCTCCATAGTCAGAACCCCTCCCCTATGAAAACTATTAACGAAATTTTAGTCCGAAAATCATGGGAACTGTCCCTTGGCCCTTCCTCCATCGACTAATCCCAAACTTATTCCAAAACTTATGGAGGCTGGCCCTTTGCCTTCAATGGCCTGAGCCCCTCCCCTAAGAAAACTATTAACGATATCTTAATCTAAAAATCATTGAAGCTAACCCCTTACCCTCTTTTCATGACCCGACCCTCCCCTCAAAGAAAAACTTATCAATGATATTTTATTTAAAAAAATGGGAGCTGACCCTTGGCCCTACCTCCATGGCCCGATCCCTCCAGCCCCCGCAAAAAAACTACTAATAATATTGTATTCTAAAATTCATGAGAGCTGATTCATTGCCCTCCCTAAATGGTCCAGCCCCCCCCAGAAAAAACTTGTTAACGTTTATTTCAAACAGTTGGTGGTAACGAACTGTAGTAAGGAGCGACCCGGCTCAATAGTAACCAAAACTCTTTAAAATGGAATTTTGATACCAGTAGCTACATCAAAAGAATTGCATTTTAATACTGATTTTAAATATATAAGTTTGATCAAGTTTAGTCTTACCTATAAAAAGTTATGAGCCTGAGTATATTTGCCTTATTTTAGAAAATAGGAGGAAACACCCCCTAATCACACCATCAGATTCAACGTATCAGAGAACCCTATTGTAGAAGTTTCAAGCTCCTATCTACAAAAATGTAGAATTTTGTATTTTTTGCCAGAAGGCAGATCACGGATGCGTGTTTATTTGTTTGTTTGTTTTTCTGTTTTTTTTTTTTTTTTGTTTTTTTTTCCCAGGGGTGATCATATCAACTCAGTGGTCCTAGAATGTTGCGAGATGGCTCATTCTAACGGAAATAAAAAGTTCTAGTGCCCTTTTTAAGTGACCAAAAAACTGGAGGACACCTAGGCCCCCTCCCACGCTAATTATTTTCCCAAAGTCAACGGATCAAAATTCTGAGATAGCCATTTTATTCAATGTAGTCGAAAAACCTTATAACTATGTCTTTGGGGACCACTTACTCCCCCACAGTCCCCGTGGGAGGGGCTACAAGTTACAAACTTTGACCAATGCTTACATATAGTAATGGTTATTGGGAAGTGTACAGACGTTTTCAGTGGGATTTTTTGGTTGGGGGAGGGGTTGAGAAGAGGGGGATATGTTGGGGGAACTTTCCATCGAGGAATTTGTCACGAGGGAAGAAAATTTCCATGAAGGGAGCGCAGGATTTTCGAGCATTAATTTAAAAAAAAAAACAATGAAAAAATAAATATGAAAAAGTTTTTTCAACAGGAAGTAAGGAGCAGCATTGAAACTTAAAACAAACAGAAATTATTACGAATGTGAGGGGCTCACCTCCTCCTAATACTTCGCTCTTTACGCTAAAGTATTTTTAGAAATTTCAACTATTTATTTTACGGCTTTTGTGATTCAGGGGTTATTCTTTAATGAATTGGGACAAAATTTAAGTTTTAGTGTAAAGAGCGAGATACTGACGAGGGGGAACTCCCCCATGTATGTAATAAAAACATGAGAATACAAAATTTGGTTACGTAAGCTAATTTATAAGTTACGTATAAAACGTATAAATTCACGAGTGAAAATTTCCCGTGGACTTGGGATCATCCAAAAATTAAAGCGTTTATTTCCTTTCCCTATCCTCCGTCTTTTATACTTCTCTCTGATTCACCCTTATATGTGTTACTGTTCGTCTGTGTGGATGTCCACATTTCCCACGGTACTTGCTCCTATTCACAATCTTTATGAGAAAGCGGCAAGAATTCTCCAGTCGGCTACACACACTCCTCTTGACCTCCTAAAAAATAAAGATATTTATGTTTTATCTCTATCTTCGTTGGCATATCAATACTTCCAGAGAGATCTCCCTTTTTGTTTTTCGGGACTGCTTAAACTAGTAGGGGAAGTAAATTTGTATATGGTTCGTAACCGGGAGGATGTGATGATTCCAGCTAGTCCCTCGGTTTGTTCAGACTTCGGCCTGGCTGTGACTGTGAGGCGTGCTTGGAACTTGGTTCCTGCTGAGATCCGGCAGTCACGAACACTTGACTCCTTTCAGAGACAGATGAAAGGAGTCTTATTGAAGGCTTCTTATTAATTGTTTCTTATGTTTTTTTTTCTCTTTTGGTTTGTTGTTTTGTTGGTGTTGTATCCTCCATGACGCGAGAATGTTAATTTGTATTTTATTGTCGAGTGATGTGAGGGTCGCTGTTTCGTGGGGACTGCCGGTGAGTTGATTTCTTTTCCTTATATATTTATATTTAGATGTTGGTTAGTATGTTTATGACAGGTTTTATGATTCTTTTTTTTTTTTTTATGCCGTTTCTCAAATAACGGGCCATTGAGCCCTTTGGGATATTGTTTTTGTTATTGTTATTTTATGAAAATAAATAGAACTTGAACTTGAACTTGTATATCTTTTACTAATAAAAACATTCGTAAAAAACTAGAAGATTTAGTTGCCTTTTTAAGTTTTCAAAAAATAGGAGGGCAACTAGGCTTTCTCCCCCACTCCTTTATTTCTCAAAATCATTCGATCAAAACTATGAGAAAGTCATTTAGCCAAAAATAGATAAATATACAAATTTCGTTTAAACTATTCCTCTGTGGAGAGCCAAAATCAAAACATGCATTGTTTCAAAAACGTTCAAAAATTAAATAAAAAAACAAGTTTTTTTTATCTGAAAGTAAGGAGCGACATTAAATCTTAAAATGAACAGAAATTACTTCGTATATGAAAGGGGCTGCTTCCTCATCAACGTTCCGCTCTTTACGCTAAAGTTTTTTACTGTTTTAAAAAGTAGAGTTGAGAGAAAGAGTCAAACTAGTGAATATTAATTCTTACTTTTTTCAGGTTACGTTCGGCATGTGTTTTTCTTCCACTTTTATTCCTTGTTCTAACAGAAGGATATTTTCCAGTGCAGGAAAGATTCCTACTGGGTAATCCATTTAGACGCAACACAAAAATCATTTTTACTTCCCATACTACAACAATTACAGAAACGGTAAATCCAACCTGTTTTCAGCTTTTGGCTAGAGAAATTCCAGCTTGTCAGAGAAAAAAGAGGCAATTATTCTGGAGTGAAAATCCAAAAGCAAGAAATTTTCTACATAAGGGTAACTCTGCAAAGGTCCACGTAATACCCTTCCCTTTTGCAGCTCAATATATCATGTTTGACCAACTTTTTTAACCCTTACTGGTCTATTTTAATTTTGTGGAGGTTTGTATTAATTGGTAAAGACGAGGGCAAAGAAATGTGCGGAGAAATGTCCATTTTATCGGCAATTGTGTGAAAAGGTGAACATCTGTGAACATCTTTGGTGAACAAATTGTGTGAAAAGGTGAAAAGGTGAACAAATGGAATAAGGTTTTATTCAGCTCATTAATTCAAGAATTAGGAGAACTACATCTTTATGCTGCCACTCTTGTATCAGCTTACTTAGGTGTAAATGCTTATTGATATATTTTACATAAATTAACTGAAGATATAATTTGCTATGTTACTGAGATTGGAATTAGTACGACACAACTCCGAAATAAATATGAGAATCTTTTCAATGAAATAAAAGAACACCACTAAAGCACAAAACAATACCACAGCAATAGCAGCAAACTAGTAAAAAGTCAAGTGCCGCCCAGGCCACTAAATAATTTAAAAATTGTCTGAAATAACTGTCTAGTGAAGAAAAGTTTTAATTTTAAACTTTCTCAGGAACATCGACTTATCTGTCGATTTACCTTAACAATAAAAGTCTAAATCAAACCAAATTTTTAGACATTTTGAACTAGAGCCTAAACTTCTTGCAAAAAATTGGAGTTTTCATGCTGAAAGTTTTTGAGTCCTAGAAGTAATTCTTCTCTAATTTTTAATTTAAAAGGTGTCAAAACCCATTTTAAAGCTATTCAAGGACGAAATTTTTAATTTATGATCACTTGTATTTTTATTTTAGTTTAAAAGAAAAACCTCAAATTTTTTCAATTAAAAAAACTGTTATAACATATTAAACCATTTACTTGTAACAGTATTTCTTTAGTATAAGGGTGTAATAACTTTTCGTTAACTCTTTTAAATCTTTAGTAAATCCTGCTGTTGCTTTCCACCTTCATGTCGATTCGTTATACTCTCGGTTCTGACTTGCAAACATTAAATACATCACAAAAAAAAAACAATTTTTATCTGAAAGTATGGTACAAAAGCAACGCTTACTAAAAACATAAATTTTACGGTGTATAAGGGGGTGGGGCAGCTGTCCCTCCCTGACCTATACCTCGTTCCACTAAAGTTTCTTAGTCCTTTTTAAAAAAAGCCCCTTATTCTTATTTAACGGCCCTTTTGTTTCAGCAGTCGTTCTTTAGGAGTTTGGGTTAAGGGCTAAGGAGGGTAAAGGAGCAGCCTGATCAAAAATATTTACATTATTGAGCTAGAAGTTAAGGAAGGGCAATCCAACTCATATATACGGAATAAATTCTGTTTATTTTAACTTTTTAACTATTTAACTTGTTTTGTTGCTTCTCACTTTAAGTTGAAAAAGTTACTTTTTAAAATTTAGTCCTAATTGGTTTTCAAATCATGTCCGCGCCTAATAAAAATTAAATAAAAAAAAACAAGTTTTTTTAACTGAAAGTAAGGAGCGACATTAAAACTTAAAACGAACAGAAATTACTTCGTATATGAAAGAGGCTGCTTCCTCATCAACGCCCCGCTCTTTACGCTAAAGTTTCACTCTTTCTCTCAATTCTTCTTTTTAAAACAGTAAAAAACTTTAGCGTAAAGAGCGGGCGTTGATGAGGAAGTAGCCTCTTTCATATACAAAGTAATTTCTGTTCGTTTTAAGTCTTAATGTCGCTCCTTACTTTCAGTTAAAAAAAACTTGTTTTTTTATTTAATTTCTGAACGTTTTTGAATCAATGCATGTTTTCATTTTGGCTCTCCGCAGAGGAATAATTAAAACGAAATTTGCATTTTTTTTTTTTTGGCTAAATGGCTTTCTCATAATTTTGATCGAATGATTTTGAGAAAGAAAGAGCGGGGGAGGAAGCCTAGTTGCCCTCCGATTTTTTGGTTAATTAAAAAGGCAACTAGAACTTTTAATTTTTTACGAATATTTTTATTAGTAAAAGATTTACGTAACTTATAAATTAGCTTACGTAAAGAACTTTTGTATTCTCATATTTTTTTTACATATATGAGGGGGTTCGCCCCCTAGTCAGATCCTCGCTCTTTACACTAAAGCTTAAATTTTGTCCCAATTCATTAAGAATGACCCCAGAATCACAAAAGCCGTAGAATAAATATTTGAAATTACTAAAAATGCTTTAGCGTAAAGAGCGAGGTATTAGGAGGAGGTGAGTCCCTCATATGGGTAATAATTTCTGTTTGTTTTAAGTTTTAATGCTGTTCCTTACTTCCAGCGGAAAGAACTTATTTCATATTTATTTTTTCATTGTTTTTTTTACATAATGCTAGTAAATCCTGCGCTCCCTTCATGGTGATTTTCTTCCCCCATGACAAATTATCGATGGAAAGTTCACCCAGCATATCCTCCTCTTCTCAACCCCTCCCCCAACCAAAGAAATCCTCCTGAAAACACCTGTACACTTCCCAACAACCATTACTATATGTAAGCACAGGTCAAAGTTTGTAACTTGTTGCCCCTCCTCCTCTCCCTCTTGTGGGGACTGTGGGGGAGTAAGTCGTCCCCAAAGACATAGTTATAAGGTTTTTCGACTACGTTGAATAAAATGGCTATCTCAGAATTTTGATCCGTTGACTTTGGTAAAATAATTGGCGTGGGAGGGGGTCTAGGTGCCCTCCAATTTTTTTGGTCACTTAAAAAGGGCACTAGAACTTTTCATTTCCGTTAGATTGAGCCCTCTTGCAACATTCTAGGACAACTGGGTCGATACGATCACCACTGGGAAAAAAACAACAAAAAAACAAATAAACACGCATCCATGATCTGCCTTCTGTCAAAAAATACAAAATTCCACATTTTTGTAGATATGAGCTTGAAACTTCTACAGTAGTGTTCTCTGATACGCTTAATCTGATGGTGTGATTTTCGTTAAGATTCTATATCTTCTAGGGGGCGTTTCCCCCTATTTTCTAAAATAACGCAAATTTTCTCAGGCTCGTAACTTTTGATGGGTAAGACTAAACTTGATGAAACTTATGTATTTAAAATCAGTATTAAAATGCGATTCTTTTGATGTAGGTATTGGTATCAAAATTCCATTTTTTAGAGTTTTGGTTACTATTGAGCCGGGTCGCTCCTTAGATACAGTTCGTTACCACGAACTGTTTGATATGATTTGTAGTACCGGCCCAACAAACTTGGAATGTTATACTTTTTAATTGTATATATGAATAAATGTAACTTGATTCGCAGTGCCCTGCTATTTCAGTTTAATGTTTACCAATTGAAATGTTAGCCATATTTGAATATTTTTCATGCAAATTTTCAACGAAAAGTGGTTTCGCTAAACTAGTTTGTAATAAGTTTCTTAATACAGAATTTTGGTTGGACGAAAATGGGTGGTACTCTTCCTATGGATTGGAATTATTCGTAACTTTTGATCTTATAAGATGTTGGAGTCGTCATGGTCTCTATAATATCACTCTTGAATGTCTAAATAAATTGTAGATCTGTGCGCATGTTTAAATATAATGAAAAATTATATATAAATAGAAAAAGAGAAATATAACGATTTGAAATAGCTTTACCATTTTGACCCTTTGGTCTGCTATTTTTCAAGTTTTATGTGGTCTGCTAATTATTGAAGATACGTGAGGAGTGAGAAATAGCAGTGGAACTAGTGTTTTTGTCTATATATGGTGACTTTCTCACCTTCGTTGTCGTTTATTTATTCGAAAAGATTGAGTTTGCCATACCGATTTTTCAGGGTACTTTCTTAATAAGGTACTCTATTTTATTGATTTTTGTCTTTTGATCTATTGATTTTGATCAATCAATTTGGAATATTTCTTCTTTGATAAACTGTGGTGTCTATCGCGTTTTCGTTAGTATTTGCCGATTCTCTCTTGTTTACCATTCTGTATTTAGATGACAGGATTGAAATTCTCTAAATGAACATTTTAGATTACTTTCTTCAGCAAGCTATGGAGGTTTATTAAATTTTAACCCTTTTAAGGTGTCAGTTTTCAATGTGATGACTTTTTCTCATGTTTTTACTGAGTTTAGAGGGTTGAATTTTACCATAATGAGTTTTTAAATTACTTTTTGTAATAGGCTACGGTATTTCATGAACTTTTGACCCTGTTTTATGTTGGTTTTGAAGTCTCTTTATGCTAGATTTGTGATTTTTGAACAGCTAAAGAAATGCGCAGTCCAGTAAAATGTAGTGTTTATAACATTTTCTAGTTAATGGTATTTGGTGTTGATGCTCAGAAAATTTTAGGATAATTTCTTCCAAAGGTTATAAGTTTGAGTTGTTATTTAGTACATTTGATAAATATTTCAGAGAATTTATCAGTTTCTTCTAAAAATAACATGTCGATTATTTTAAAATTCCCCCAAAACAGAAACTGAAATAACTGGAATAGGTCTTGAAAGAAAACATAAGTGCAAAACATTGTATTTAGTAAATAGAAGGACTTGTAGGAGGAGAGCTCTCTATTACGATATATAAAGAGGAGAAGATTGTAAAAAATGAAAAAATACGAAGTGGAAAGGCCTTACTTGAAAAGCTTTGATAGTTAAATCCTTGATTTTTCTAGAAATCTGAAATTTTTTACATGAAAGGATTTGTTTTTGCTAATTAAAAATTTAAAAAGAAGTAGAAACTATTAAAAAAAGAAACATTATGAGCGGATTTGCTTTAATTGCTTTACATCGTATTTCCCTATCCAGCAGTTACAATCACGTTTTGGAGTGCCTTTTCGACGGGGTTTTCAGGAAGTTAATCGGCTCATAGTGTGTCTGGATCTTGTTTCTAGGAGAAATTACCACTTATTTTCTCATTTCCATATCCCATACGCCTTTTTTCTTGCATGTAAAAATAAACTCATGCAAATATTTGTCTCCTGACGTTTAACCTCATTTGCCTGGGAGTCAACATAGATACACACGTCCTTGTTTTTCAAACTCGCAATTTGCTCGTGATTTTATGGAATAAAACCTATACCGACAACATATAAGCGTGTATATTTCAGGTCTAAGAATAAAGCGTTCTAATAATAATCACAGCAAATTTTTATGTGGT
This sequence comes from Artemia franciscana, assembly GCF_032884065.1. Classification (NCBI taxonomy): domain Eukaryota; kingdom Metazoa; phylum Arthropoda; class Branchiopoda; order Anostraca; family Artemiidae; genus Artemia; species Artemia franciscana. The sequence continues at coordinate 31,274,521 of NC_088880.1, read as the reverse complement.
GTACTGCAGGATTGCGTTGAGAGATATGGGGCATACTGCGACATTACATTGAGGCATAAAAGAAATTATAACACACTGCGTTATAGCAATTGGAAATACAAAGGCATCGCAATACAGCGATGGGCGTTTGTAACACTTTGCATTAGAGCATACGAGGGTTTTTAAGCATTAATTTGAGAGCCAAAACCCTCTAGACAGACCATTTTTAAGCGTGTATATTACTGGCCTAAGAATAAAGCAGTCTAATAATAGTCACAACAAAGTCCTCTGTAGCATACTGCGTCATTGCATTGAGAGATATGGGGCATACTGTGAAACTGCATTAGAGCATAGGAGAGTTTATAAAAATTTCATTGGAGCAATGGGAAAGACGGTGGCATTGCATTAGCGTGTATGAGGGCTTATAGCACATAGTATAAGAGCAATGGGAAATGCAGCGGCATTGCATTGGAGCAATAATGGTTTAAAACACATTGTAATAGGCCATAAAAGGCTCCATCATTAATCTGAGAGCCAAAACCCCCTAAACAGACAATTTCTGAGCATACAGGCTAATGGCCTAAGAATACTTCTACTGCTACTGCTACTAACAACTCACCGCGGCACTGAGCTGCTTAAGGCCAAAACGCACGCTCCTCCTCCATCCCAATCTATTCAAAGTCTCCCTCTTTGCAACCTTCCAGGAAGGTCCCATTTCCTTTAAATCTTTCTTTCTGATATCCTTCCATCCCAGACGAGGACGACCTGTTTCCCCCTTGTCCCTAGACGGTTGGCCGAAAAGGACAATCGTCGGCAATCTGTCATCCTTCATCCACCGAACATGTCCTAGCCATCTCGACCTTTCTTTCATTATAGCCCTAAAAAGTGGGATTGAACCCCATTTTTCGTATAGCCTCATGTTTGAAATACGGTCAGTCAGCCGGGTACTAGGAACAATCCGTAGGCAATTCTTCTGGAAAACATCTAGCAAATCTTCATGTGCTTTTCGGAGTGCCAATTTCCAAAGCGCTCTAATAATAAATTCGTTTATTAATAAACATGTATGTACTAAAAAGTATATCCCACTTTTTGGCTCTATCAACACTAGCAGTTTGGCTATAGCAAGATAGATATTACGAGTAAAATTTCATCCCAGGCCACAATTCAAGAAGTTACTCTCTGCATGGTGTAAAATCCTTTTTCACTCTCAACCTTACTTTTTCGGCACGATTGAATTCTGAGCCACTTTCCATGGGGCTGCTCTCTACATGGCATAGAATCCCTTTTCACTCTCAATCTTACTTTTTTGGCAAGATTGCATTCTGGGCCACTTTTGAGGGGCGACTCTCTACATGGCGTAAGATCCCTTTTCACTCTCATTCTTACTTTTTTGGCAAGATTGCATTATGGGCCACTTATCAAGGGGCTACTCTCTACATGGTGTAAACTCCTTTTTCACTCTCAACCTTACTTTTTCGGCAAGATTGAATTCTGGGCTACTTTCCATGGGGCTACTCTCTATATGGCGTAGAATCCCTTTTCACTCTCTATCTTACTTTTTCGGTAAAATTGCATTCTGGGCCACTTATCAAGGTGCTACTCTCTACATAGTGTAAACTCCTTTTTCACTCTCAACCTTACTTTTTCGGCAAGATTGTATTCTGGGCCACTTATCAAGGGGCTACCCTCTACATGGCGTAAGATCCCTTTTCACTCTCAATCTTACTTTTTCGGCAAGATTGCATTCTGGGCCACTTAACAAGGTGCTACTCTCTACACGGTGTAAACTCCTTTTTCACTCTCAACCTTACTTTCTCCGAAAGATTGCATTCTGGGCCGCTTATCAAGGGGCTACTCTCTACATGGTGTAAACTCCTTTTTCACACTCAACCTTACTTTTTCGGCAAGATTGCATTCTGGGCCACTTATCAAGGTGCTACTGTCTACACGGTGTAAACTCCTTTTTCACTCTCAACCTTACTTTCTCCGCAAGATTTCATTCTGGGCCGCTTATCAAGGGGCTACTCTCTACATGGTGTAAACTCCTTTTTCACTCTCAGCCTTACTTTTTCGGCAAGATTGCATTCTGGGCCACTTATCAAGGGGCTACTCTCTACATGGCGTAGAATCCCTTTTCACTCTCTATCTTACTTTTTCGGTAAGATTGCATTCTGGGCCACTTATCAAGGTGCTACTCTCTACATGGTGTAAACTCCTTTTTCACTCTCAACCTTACTTTTTCGGCAAGATTGCATTCTGGGCCACTTATCTAGGTGCTACTCTCTACACGGTGTAAACTCCTTTTTCACTCTCAACCTTACTTTCTCCGCAAGATTGCATTCTGGGCCGCTTATCAAGGGGCTACTCTCTACATGGTGTAAACTCCTTTTTCACTCTCAACCTTACTTTTTCGGCAAGATTGAATTCTGGGCTACTTTCCATGGGGCTACTCTCTACATGGTGTAGAATCCCTTTTCACTCTCTATCTTACTTTTTCGGTAAAATTGCATTCTGGGCCACTTATCAAGGTGCTACTCTCTACATGGTGTAAACTCCTTTTTCACTCTCAACCTTACTTTTTCGGCAAGATTGTATTCTGGGCCACTTATCAAGGGGCTACTCTCTACATGGCGTAAGATCCCTTTTCACTCTCAATCTTACTTTTTCGGCAAGATTGCATTCTGGGCCACTTATCAAGGTGCTACTCTCTACACGGTGTAAACTCCTTTTTCACTCTCAACCTTACTTTCTCCGCAAGATTGCATTCTGGGCCGCTTATCAAGGGGCTACTCTCTACATGGTGTAAACTCCTTTTTCACTCTCAACCTTACTTTTTCGGCAAGATTGCATTCTGGGCCACTTATCAAGGTGCTACTCTCTACACGGTGTAAACTCCTTTTTCACTCTCAACCTTACTTTCTCCGCAAGATTGCATTCTGGGCCGCTTATCAAGGGGCTACTCTCTACATGGTGTAAACTCCTTTTTCACTCTCAACCTTACTTTTTCGGCAAGATTGCATTCTGGGCCACTTATCAAGGGGCTACTCTCTACATGGCGTAGAATCCCTTTTCACTCTCTATCTTACTTTTTCGGTAAGATTGCATTCTGGGCCACTTATCAAGGTGCTACTCTCTACATGGTGTAAACTCCTTTTTCACTCTCAACCTTACTTTTTCGGCAAGATTGCATTCTGGGCCACTTATCTAGGTGCTACTCTCTACACGGTGTAAACTCCTTTTTCACTCTCAACCTTACTTTCTCCGCAAGATTGCATTCTGGGCCGCTTATCATGGGGCTACTCTCTACATGGTGTAAACTCCTTTTTCACTCTCAACCTTACTTTTTCGGCAAGATACATTCTGGGCCACTTTTCAAGGCGCTAAACTCTACACGGCGTAAGATCCCTTTTCAGTTTCAATCTTACTTTTTCGGCAAGATTGCATTCTGGGCCACTTATCAAGGTCCTACTCTCTACATAGTGTAAACTCCTTTTTCACTCTCAACCTTACTTTTTCGGCAAGATTGTATTCTGGGCCACTTATCAAGGGGCTACCCTCTACATGGCGTAAGATCCCTTTTCACTCTCAATCTTACTTTTTCGGCAAGATTGCATTCTGGGCCACTTATCAAGGTGCTACTCTCTACACGGTGTAAACTCCTTTTTCACTCTCAACCTTACTTTCTCCGCAAGATTGCATTCTGGGCCGCTTATCAAGGGGCTACTCTCTACATGGTGTAAACTCCTTTTTCACACTCAACCTTACTTTTTCGGCAAGATTGCATTCTGGGCCACTTATCAAGGTGCTACTGTCTACACGGTGTAAACTCCTTTTTCACTCTCAACCTTACTTTCTCCGCAAGATTTCATTCTGGGCCGCTTATCAAGGGGCTACTCTCTACATGGTGTAAACTCCTTTTTCACTCTCAACCTTACTTTTTCGGCAAGATTGCATTCTGGGCCACTTATCAAGGGGCTACTCTCTACATGGCGTAGAATCCCTTTTCACTCTCTATCTTACTTTTTCGGTAAGATTGCATTCTGGGCCACTTATCAAGGTGCTACTCTCTACATGGTGTAAACTCCTTTTTCACTCTCAACCTTACTTTTTCGGCAAGATTGCATTCTGGGCCACTTATCTAGGTGCTACTCTCTACACGGTGTAAACTCCTTTTTCACTCTCAACCTTACTTTCTCCGCAAGATTGCATTCTGGGCCGCTTATCAAGGGGCTACTCTCTACATGGTGTAAACTCCTTTTTCACTCTCAACCTTACTTTTTCGGCAAGATTGAATTCTGGGCTACTTTCCATGGGGCTACTCTCTACATGGTGTAGAATCCCTTTTCACTCTCTATCTTACTTTTTCGGTAAAATTGCATTCTGGGCCACTTATCAAGGTGCTACTCTCTACATGGTGTAAACTCCTTTTTCACTCTCAACCTTACTTTTTCGGCAAGATTGCATTCTGGGCCACTTATCAAGGTGCTACTCTCTACACGGTGTAAACTCCTTTTTCACTCTCAACCTTACTTTCTCCGCAAGATTGCATTCTGGGCCGCTTATCAAGGGGCTACTCTCTACATGGTGTAAACTCCTTTTTCACTCTCAACCTTACTTTTTCGGCAAGATTGCATTCTGGGCCACTTATCAAGGTGCTACTCTCTACACGGTGTAAACTCCTTTTTCAATCTCAACCTTACTTTCTCCGCAAGATTGCATTCTGGGCCGCTTATCAAGGGGCTACTCTCTACATGGTGTAAACTCCTTTTTCACTCTCAACCTTACTTTTTCGGCAAGATTGCATTCTGGGCCACTTATCAAGGGGCTTACTCTCTACATGGCGTAGAATCCCTTTTCACTCTCTATCTTACTTTTTCGGTAAGATTGCATTCTGGGCCACTTATCAAGGTGCTACTCTCTACATGGTGTAAACTCCTTTTTCACTCTCAACCTTACTTTTTCGGCAAGATTGTATTCTGGGCCACTTATCTAGGTGCTACTCTCTACACGGTGTAAACTCCTTTTTCACTCTCAACCTTACTTTCTCCGCAAGATTGCATTCTGGGCCGCTTATCAAGGGGCTACTCTCTACATGGTGTAAACTCCTTTTTCACTCTCAACCTTACTTTTTCGGCAAGATACATTCTGGGCCACTTTTCAAGGCGCTACTCTCTACACGGCGTAAGATCCCTTTTCAGTTTCAATCTTACTTTTTTGGCAAAATTGCATCCTGGGTCGCTTTCCAGGGTGTCAATCTTGGCATGTCATAAACACCCTCTTCACTCTAAACCTTACTTGTTCGACACAATTGCATCCAGGGCCGCTTTTCATGGTGTCTCTGTTTGCTTGGTCTTTTAACAGATTATTTTATGGTTTTTAAAGGGGAACTCTCTATATCCCTCGCTTGAGCCTGGGCTGTTCTGATGTTTGGGGCCATCGTACCATTCAGTTCTTTTTAACTCATATTTTATAGCTTACATTTTACCCTATATAAAGATATTTAATGCTTTCTATTACCATTTTATTGAATTTTAATCAATTATTTTTTGTATTTTGAGATTTGGTCTTTTTTAAGGGAAAGTTTCTATATTTCCATCTTGGGCCAAATCTTTCCGGAGATTTGGAGCTATTATAACCTTCAATCGCTGTTTTTCAACTCACATTTTTTGGCTTATATCGTACCCTATAGCAACTATTTTAATCTTTCTATTTTTCAAATTTTACCCAACTGTTTTTAGTATTTTAAGAATCGGTCTTATTTTTAAACGGAGAGTCTCTATAACCCTCTCTAAGGCATGGGATCTTTGGAAAATTGGACCCAACATGCTGTTTAATTCTTCTTTAGCTGAGACTTTTCCTTCCATTTTTAACCTATATAAATTTAAATTTTTAAGTTCCTCTTAGTTAAATTTTAACCAGTATATTCTAGATGTTAAGATGCAGTAGTTTTCAAAAGCAACTCTCTAAATTGCCTCTTGGGCTGGGGCTCTTCCGAAGTTTGGGGCCAAAATACTCTTCGATTCTTCTGTAACTCACATTTTCGAGCTTAAATTTTACCCGCCCTCCCCTTCAATTCCATCATAGGCAGCGTAATGACAATGCCTAAATAAAGAACAATGTTACCACAATGTAATATTTATTTTTATTTGTTTTTGTTTGTTTGTTTGTTTTAGTCCACGGCACTTCGTATAAAAACAGTTGTCGTAGAAACTTTAAAAAATACTTGTTCGATTATAAATTGAAAGAGCTGGAGCCCTTTTTAATATTCAAAGGTTATTGTAGGGTAGCCAATTCCCAATGCCCATCATTTCCCCTAACACATCCAAATAAAACTTTTAGATATCTATTTTTTTTGAAGTGTAGTTAAAGTTCCAAAAAATTATGCTTTTGAGGATGACCCCTACCCATCAGCCCTCAGGGAATGGGTTGTATGTTTTGCCCCGGGGCACATAAGATTTTATTTTATTAAAAAGGTGGTCGTATAAACTTCGGAGGTGGCTCATTGGACTGGTAATCAGAATTTCTAGTGCCTTTTTGAAGCGTAACAGTAATTGGAGCACAGCTACCCCCCCCCCCAACACACACACACGTCGTATTGTCTCAAAATGCAACTGATCGAAATTTATTAAAGGGATGACTGCATAAGCTTTAGAGGAGTCAAATTTGGTTGAACATTGGAAGTTCTAGTTCCTCTATCACAGTCAAATATGATGGATGTCAACTATGCCCTCCCCCTAACTACCCTTTTTCTCATGAAACAGTTCGAATGAAATTATGATATATCCATTTTAAAATTAAATAGTCCGAAGAACAAATAACAATGCCTATAGGGTTGGCAAAGCCCCCTAGCTCTGGAAAAGGGTTGTAAGTTATGTCGTGGGGGCATGTGAGTTTCTTATGAAAATTTTCATCGCATAAATTTCAGATAGAACTCATATGGTTTGAAATTTGAAGTTATAGTGCCCTTTTTAGGAGCCAAAAGTGATTTGATAGCAACCAGACCCCCCCCCAAGCCATTTATTTCCCAAAAACAAATAGCCAAACAAAGTTTTGAGACATCTTTTTTTCAGCATTGTTGAATGGTTGAATAATTATGTATTTGGGGATATCACCCTTCCCCCTCGAGGCCCGAGAGTAAGGGCTTTAATTTAGGCATTTTGTTCATTTTTTACAGACAGCACATGTTAATGAGGAAAGATATGCATGTTTGACTACTAATTCCCAAAATACGAAGGGCATTAAGGTGAATCTTAATGGAATATTGGGGGGATGTTGAACGAAATTCAAGCATATTATCTGTACATTGGTTGTTGAAAGGGCGTAACTCAGGAATGACTGAATATATTACTTCTAAATTTTCTAGAATTGACTAGGGAGTTGATCAATTGACCAAAAGGAAACATTGGCACGCTATTACTACTACTGCTGCTGCTGCATCTATTGCTACCATCACTGCCACTCCTGCTACCACTACTGTCACTAACGCTACTACTTTTGTTGCGGGTTCTACTAAGGTTGGGGATATTGAAATAAACATACGAGGAAACGTTGAATTAAATCATAGGATATTATGCACATACAGATTGCTGATACTGGCATATGAGCAACATTCTAAGAATAATTTATCGAATCAAGAGGAAATTTCAGGTTATCACGATTGGAATATTCAGTTGACAAAAAGGCAAAATATTAATACTGATATTAATACTGCTGCTACTATTGTTACTACTACCAATAATAATGCGCAATTACTGCAACTACTGTTCCTACTACCGCCAGTACTACTATGATACTAGCACAATTAAGGCTAAGCATATGAAGTTGAAAATTTGACAGAATCCTAAGGGGCAGTTTGAACAAAATAGAAACATACTATGTGCATTCAAATTGTCAAAGGGGCGTATCTCAAGAACGGAATCAAGTATCAAATTAGAACTTTCAGAGAATACTTAAAGGGGAAGATCAATTTACAAATGGGTCATATATGCATCATGCATATATATATACTGGGAGAAGAGAAATTAAAAGAAGCCGTGGAAGAAATAGCAGAGGACGTATATCAGAAATGCAGTGGAGTATCAAATAAGAAGGAGATGGTGAGAAATACAAACAAATTCTTTGATGAGGATTATCGGAGGTTGAAAGTAAACCTTATTCAACTTCTCAGGAAAGTGAAAGGAACCCTAAATGACCAGGAAATAAAAAAAAAAACTATCGGAGTACCGAGCAGAGAGAAAGATCTACAAGATGCTAATAAAAAAGAGAAAAAACAAGTAGAAGAGATTATGGGCACAAAGATCAGTGAGGAATACTTGTCAAAAGACCCAAAACAGTTGTGGAGAGAGGTAAGGCGGGAATTCAAGGCCAACGACCAATAAATACCTCCAGCTGAGTCGTGGACATTATACCTGGAGTAGGACACTAGCAAAAGGGAGCAATATGGAGACTGTATAGGAAGTTTAGTAAAGGAGTTATGGGAGCAGAATGGTTTCCTCTTAAAACAAGAGGTTTAAGGCTTTTTAGGACCGATCAAGGTAGAGGAACTATGGGCAAGCCTACAAATAATGAAGGGATCTTCAGCGCCGGGGGTGGATGGAATACCAGCAAAGATTTGGAAAATAAGGAAAACAGTTCTAGTACCAGTTTTAGCAGCAGTTTTCAGTTTTGTGACTGAAAAAAGGAAATGGCCTGATCAGGGGAATTTGTCAGTAGTAATACCAATTTTAAAAAAGGTAATAGGTAGGACCATAATAATTATAGAATAATTAGTTTGGGAAATGTGATGAGTAAGATTTTTTAAAAGGTTATAGAATCAAGATTAGGGAAGTGGTTGGATGAAAAGGAACTGTTATCCCCTTTCCAGGTAGGGTTTAGAAAAAACCATAGTGCAATAGATCATATTTTTGCTTTGAGAATTTTGGTAGAGAAGTATAGGAAAGAAAAAGGGGGAAGGTTATTTGCAGCTTTTTTAGACCTAAAGGAGCATATGATAATGTGGATAGGCACCTGTTGATGTTAAACCTGTTATCTTTAGGACTGCCTCACTATTTTGTATTGTTGCTGTGCGAAATGTATGAGTGCGTGAAGTTAGTGGTGAGAGTGGCGGGAAAGTGCTCAACTCCAGTGCTATCTTTATTGGGACTAAAGCAGGGATGTGTGCTATCACCGAAATTGTTTAGCCTTTATTTAAATGATCCCCATGAGTTTTTCGTTAAGAGCAATGCACCAATGATATCGATAGATTTGCTTAAACTGTGCTTACTACTATTTGCTGATGACATCGTATTCCTGGCTAAATCAAAGGAGAAACTGCCACTATTATTAGAGATTACGGAGGTTTGTTTGGAAGAGAAGAAGTTAATCTTGAACACATCAAAGACAGTGGTGATGGTCGTAAAGCCATGAAAAGTGAACATGTGAATTTTTCCTTTAAAGGTGAAACTATACCAGTGAAAAATGAATTTGTTTATCTTGGGGTAAAGTTTACTAGCAATGGGAAATTCAGTGGGCATCTGGATCTAGCGAACGCAAGAGGGAGGTATATTAGCGGTGAAATAACGAAGAGTAGTCTTAGACGGGCTAGAAATGTCAGAGTACATAAGAGGATTTGGACAAGTAAGATAGTGACGGCGATGCATTATGGAGCAGAGGTCTGGGGCTATCGGAAAGGTCCGAAACTTGAGATGGTTATGATGAGATTTTATAAGAGGATGTTAGGACTAGGGGATTCGTTTAGTAATTTGGTAATCCAGGGGGATTGCGGGTTTGCATCGCTGCGATTTATGAGGCTAGTGACCATGGTGAGATATTGGGTTAGGATACTGGGTATGCAGAGATTTACGGTTGCAAAGGCAGCACAACTAGAGGCGTTGAGACAGAAAATTAAAGCAGGGTGGCCAGCGGAGATTAAGGCTACCTTTGATAAGTGTGGATTAGGGGAATGGTTGAATGAAGGAAAGGGGATTATGGGTATGGAGGAAGTAATAACAAGGGAGGTACAAAAGAGGTTGAAGAACCAAGAAATCCAGATATGGTGGGCAAGTCTGGATCGTTCAGGGTCGTTAAAATTTTATCCACAGATAAAGGGTAGTTGGGGGAGGAGGTATTTTTGAAGGTCGGGTTAAGTAGAAAGGATTTGAAGGCTTATTAGGATTGGAGGGGAAATGGATTTTTGATTGGTGAGAAAAGAAAGTATCAAGGGAGAAAAGGGGAGAAGGCATAACCTATTGCTTGTCCTATGTGTGGATCTCAGGATGAAAGTTTGATACATTTTTTGTGTGAATGTGTTGAATTGAATGAACGGAAGCAAGAGATGTATGGTAAAGAAAAACTTAATGAGATATGGATGGTAGATACAATGAAAGAGACAGATTCCCTGAGTATTAAAAGGATAGCAAGATTTGTAAGGATTGCAGCGGCACATCGTGAGCGTTTTCTTTAAATAGTATTAATTTATTTTAGATAATTTGTTTTTTGTTTTTGTTATGTAAATTTCCTATGGTCCATGGGCTTTTTCTGGAATAAATTATTATTATTATTATATGACATACATAAGTCATGTCACTATTAACACTACTATCACTGCTTAAACTACTAATACTGTACTACTACTGATACTCGAACTACTCCTTCAATTACAAGAAATTGTTAGGCCTAGAGTATTCACATGAAATGGGCGTAAACAAGGAGGTTACCCTGCCAAGGTGAAACTTCTGGGGCATCATGAAAGGGATGTTCACCTGATCAAAAGGCAAGATATATATGCTACTACTGCTATTAATACTGCTGCTACTTACCTTAGACCTTAATTCCTCCTGTGCCGCCAGAGGCATCCAGGACATCCAGAAAGAGCCGCCAATCATTCTTCATATGTGCTGCTGCCCATACGTCTTTCCATTGGGGTTGGAGTGTCGAACTGATAAACTTCAGGTTCCGTTAGTATGTAGGAAGAAGTGCATTTTTTGCCTTTCCTTTTCTTTGGGTTCCCTCTGGTTTCCAGTCGAGTACCGTTCTGGGGAGTCTGTCTTCCGCCATACAGATAATATATCCCAAGTGGCGCCATCTTCGTTGGTGTATGAAATCTGTTACCAGGGGCTGATGCGTGATAGAGCGAACTGTCTGGTTAGCTATGTGGTCCCTCCAATTAATATTCAGTGTCCTGGGAAGACAATTGTTCTTAAAAGCGAGAATCCTCTTTTCTTGCTGTTTATTCAGTTTCCTGCATTCACAGATAAAGAGGAGGGTAGAGAAGACGTTACTATTGAATAGCCTCAATTTCAGTTTCAGGGAGTACTTTTCGATCGCCAAACTTGCTTTAGTTGATTAAAAACTCCACTAGGTTGTCCAATCCTAGACTGTACCTCCTTTTCGCTTGGCCCAGTTCGCTCGACAGTACTTCCGAGGTATCTAAATTCCACTATCTGCTCTACTGAATTGTCTCTGCACTTTATGCCAAGTGGTGAGTTGCTCGTCGCCATGCTTTTTGTCTTGTCAGAACTAATCTTCAGTCCCAAAAGACTTGCTTTCTCTCGTATGGCATCGAAAAGCTCCTGGAGCCTTTCCCTGTTTGCCTCAATCAGGGTGATGTCGTCGGCGAAATCAAGATCAGCTATTCGTTTATTATAGCATATTTGGATCCCAAACCCTGTGCAATCTCGGATCACATAATCGATAATAAGGACAAAAAGCAGGGGATAGAGGACATATCCCTGTTTGACCCCAAAAATGATACTGAAACACATTGTATTTCCGTCATGGGTCCGAATATAGTACTCCGTGTTTTTGTAGAGTGCAATGATCAGGTATACCAGTTTATCTGGATGCCGTAGTGTCGGAGGATTTACCACACCGACTCTCCGTGAATTGAGTCAAAGGCTTTTTCAAAATCCACAAAGACAAGGTACATTTTTTGCCTCCATTTGTTACATTCCTGAATCAACGCGCAGGACACATACAAGGTCTGACCAGGAGCGAGATGGGTAGAAGCCATGTTGTTCTTCTCTCAAGTGCTTATCTAGCGCTGTTTGCATGCGGCGGAGGATTATCTGTGAGAATAGTTTCCCTAGGATAGAAAGGAGACGGATTACCCTCCAGTTATTGCACTTTGATGCATCTCCTTTCTTGAAAAGCTTGATGAGTGTGCTTTATCTCATTTTTCAGGGACTTTCTCTGATTGCCAGATGCATGCAAAGAATGCGATTCAAACCGTTATGCAAGCACCTAAAGAGGTTTCGATCATTTCTGCTGATATCTTCTCGTGTTCTGGTGCTATACCATTCTTCATCTTGCGAGCGGCTTGAGCTTTTTCTTCGGTCGATGATTCTTCTGTATTGATTTGAAGGTCCAGAAAAGGTCTTGTGAGGATGTCTGCTGTGTTCGAAGGACTAGGTCTGTAGAGGACTTTCTCAAAATAAACGACCCAAACTTCAGAGATTTCATTGGGGGCTGTGACCATTTTGCCATTTTATCTTTAACTGGTCCGTTTAGGTTACGGCGTTTCCCGATGATTTCATTGGTAACTTTGTACACAGCTTTGGAATCGCCACATTTGGCTGATTTTTCTGCCGTAGCTGCCTTGTCTTCTAGAAAGTCCTGTTTATCTCCCCTTGCGCTCTTCTTCACTAGCTTGTCTTGATGTCGGTATAAATGATTTCTCGAAACTTTGTCGCAGTCATATCCACCGTTTAGAAGACGTTGTTTTATTTTCCGACGCTCTTCAATGAGGATCTATGTCTTATCAGATAAACATTCATCTTTGGGTCTTTCTTTTGTGTCCAAGCATTTCTAGTGCTGTCTGGTTATAGGCATCTTTTAGTGTGTTCCAGAATGACTCCAAAGTGCCATCATTGTTGAAATCTAGGGCCAAGCTCTCAAACCTGTTTGTAAGCTGGATACTAAAGGTGTCACGAACTGCTGCGTTTGAAAAGATCATTCTGAATTTTAGGTGGGCTTTTCTTTGGATTCTGACTTTTCTGTGGATTTCAGCTTGAGGGACAGTTTTGTAATCATCAAGACATAGTCTGAGGTGACATTAGCTCCTATGTGGGCCCTAACATCCTGGAGTTCCAACTTCCACTTTTTGTTTATCAGGATATGGTCAATCTGATTATGGGCTCGACCATCCGGTGAGTTCCATGAGTATTTGTGGATGTTTTTATGTTGAAAAAGAGCTCCACCAATGATGAAGTCATTTGTTAGAGCAAAGTCAACTAACAGTGATCCATTCTCGTTGAATTTGCCAAGCCCTTGACTGCCAAGAACTTCAGGACAGTAGCACTTGTCGCTCCCCACCTTAGCATTAAAGCCACCATCACAGCAAACGAGATCATGGCTGGGGATATCTTTGGCGACAGCTTGTAGGGTGTTGTAGAAACCTTCTTTTGTTCTATCATCCGCGTCGTTAGTTGGTGTGTAACATGCAACTACTGTTGGTTTGGCTTGTCAACCTCTGAACCGTGCCTCGATGATCCTCTCATTTATGGGTGTCCGTTTAATTAGAGCTCTGGACGCAGATGTGGACAGCATTATGGCAACACCTGCTTCTCTCTTTTTTTCGGTGCCACTGTGCAGGATTGTGAATCCCTTTACTAGGATTAGACTGTCTGCACCTTTTAAACGGACTTCCAACAGAGCAAGGATGACGAGGCCATATCTGTCCATCTCTTTAACAACTTGTTCTGTTTTTGAAAGTTGGGCCATGGTCCTCACGTTCCAAAAGCCAAGTTTCATTGGACAATTCAATTTCAAAAATCGTATCTGAGGGCGGTCCGAATTCGTCGTCATTGCGTCCAGGGGCGGTCCATAGTCGTCAGCAGGTTGCATGTTCAGTTTCATGTTGGCTCTCAAAACTAGATGGCTCTATGGCAAATCCTTTTTCCAGAGGAAGGCTCCTAATCTACCGCCGAACCCTCCTCCTTTTTCCAGGCTTGGGACTGGCTGTTTAATTACAGGCGATGTTAAACTCCGTCTACTACTGCTGCTAATACTCTTACTATTACTTAAAATGCAACACTAACATTCAACTACATTTCCAGTTAACACCGCAACCACTGTGATAATAGTAGGCTACTATTAAGGCTAAGACTGAGAACGTAACATTTTAGAGAATAACATTTAGAAAATCACAGAAAAATTAGAAAGGCCAGAACATAATTTGCGCTTTACTGGAAAAACTCAAAATAATTTTTATTGTCGGTTCAATATGCATATGGTCATATTCATTCTTTAAAATCATATAACTTTGGTTTATTAAAGCTATAAAAATGAAAACAATTACAATTCAGCAAAATGCAAATTATGTTCTGGACTTGAAAAGGCATAGGGATTGTGAGCCCTATTGATGTTTCTGCTCGTTTTGAGTTGAACCGATTACTTACTGTAATTTCTGTTCGTTTTGGTTTTGTTTATTGATTATTGCTGATTTGTGGTAGTTTTACGCTTGCTAGATCATGTGATTCTATTTTTGATCATTTTTGGTTTAATAGAAATGTTCACTTTTCCCTGAAAAACACATTTTACAGAAGATGTTATTTAAAGTTAATTTTTCTTCGTTTTATATTGACATAAAAAAAACAAGTTTTTTTTTAAACTGAAAGTAAGAACTGACATTCAAACTTAAAAAAAACAAAAATTATTCTCCATATGAAAGGGACTGTCCCCTCCTCAAAGCCCCGCTCTTTACGCTGAAGTTTTTTGTTGTTTTAAAAAAAGTAGAAAAGTAGATTAAAAAGTAGAAAGAGTTAATCTTTAGCGTAAAGAGTAAGGCGTTGAGGAGGCCATTATTGTGATATTGCTTTGTCAACCTTTTGATCTATTTCAACACCAGCCTAAATATTTCTTGAAAGCTTCACCTCAATACCCTTAGCTTGTGTAGTAGCAGTAGTTTTAGTGGCAATAGCAGGAATATGCACATATCACCTTTGTTTTTTTTTTCAACATCCCCTTCAACACCTAATATTCCAATTTATTAGGCGCATAAATTCTTAAGATACACTCATACACAGAGTGTCTTTTGTTTGTTCGAATTTTCGAATTAAGAATTTTCGACATGAAAGGGGTTTCGTATTAAAATTTGTAATTCGTCTCAACTTTATGGTTAATTTATCCTCCTCAAAATCAGGTCAGAGGTTAAATGAGTACAGAAAGAATAATGGGAGTGACTACAGAGACATGAAATGAAATAGAAAACTATAGGGCATGGGAATTAGGGAAAGAGTTCAGATAAGAACTTGAACAACACTTTGACTTAGGATCTGGACTAATTAGGATCTGACTTAGTATCTACTGACCTTGCTCCACTTTTTACTCCAAGCTGTGTAAGAGATATATGCGGGTATATTAGTAGATACTTGTCGTAAATGGCAAAAAAATCTTTCAAAAGCACATAGTTAGCATTACCCAAAGGCAAATATACCGCCAATATTTTAGATAGTTACATGTAAATATGTATTAAAAGAAACAAAATATTTTAGGCAGCGCTAAAATCTTTTACTTCGAAAACTACTTTGGCAATCTAGAATAACTTTTTATTTTTGGCTAATCTAGAAAAAGTGTCCCGCTTAGCTGCCTTTTTACTACAGAACAATATTTCCTTTGTAACTTCAAATCTCACATTAAATAAACCTTAGTTAATTAAATATCTGGTAATCAAAAATGAACAGAAACTACTTAAAAAATTTCAAAAAGAGGTTTTTAAAAGAAAAGTATAGGTAAAAATAAACGTAAGATCAGCCGAAATCAACTTCTATAATAATTCAAACTTAAAACGACCACAAATTATTATTAGAGAATAAATGAAACGGAAACACGAAGAGAAATTAAATTAACAAATCATAGTAAACGAATATACTACTGTTATTATTATGAATAACTAAATAAATTTTAAAACAAATAAAAATTGAATTGGATATGCAAATCAAGCTTAACACAAACAAAAATTACTGCAAACAAGAGTTTCACTACTGCTCCCTTCTCTAATTGAAAAGGTATGAAGCCTATTGTGTCATTTGCGCTTTACTAAAAATTATTTTCTTAAAACTACTTTATTTTGCACATACAACATTGAAAATATTAATAAAATTACAGTGAAATAAACACTGAACTGCTAAACCTTTATAAATTAATTTAACTATATATCGAATTTTCAGTTTCATTTTCTTAGTTCTTTTCAAGAACTCATACAGTTTGTAAACGAGTTAGATTACAAATATTTTATATTGCAATTGGTACAACATACCAAACAAAGCTAAAATTTCCATGAAAATGTAGAGCTGAGGGGCTTTTAGCGATTAAAATAGCAACTATTAAGTTTAATTTCATTAGTTCATTCCGAAACTGCTCAAGATACACTTTAGGGAAGACGAACTCTTATGCTGAACTCTTTTTTGTAGTAATTTTAGTTGTTTTTTTTTAAGCTTGATTTGCAAATTGGATTCAAGTTTAACTCGTTTTAAGATTTATTTATTCAATAATGTTAGTACCGGTATATTTGTTTGCGATGGTTATTTATTTAATTTTCGTTCGTTTCGTGTCTAATTTATTCTGTAATAGTAATTTTTGGTCGTTCTGAGTTTGATTTGTTATTTGAATTCATTTCTGCTGATCTGAAGTTTAATAAGGACTTCAAATTTCGTGAAAAACTTCTTTTCGGGAAATATTTTTTATTTAATTTCTTTTCGTTTTCCGTTACCAGATATTTACTTAACTACAGCCTGTATTTTAGAAATTCAGATATTCACATTACTTACATTATTCTCAGAGAAGCACCTTTATGAAAAAATTACATTTGTTTACTTTAAAAAAACATTTTTCGGAAAGTTTTTTTTTTTAATTCTGCTCCTTTTTGATTGCCAAAGCTTTGGATTTGGTAAATATAATGAATATTACTCCACTTTTTTATGTCTCTAGCGTAAAAATTAAAATCTTGAATTCAAATTTGAAAGTTCTAATTAGTGACTTTTTATTTATTTCAATACCCCTTAATATTCCCTGAAATTTTCAGCTAAACGCCATCAGCTGTCTCCTGGGTAATTTTCAACACGCCTTTCTGACAATCTAGATATACAGAGTATTTCATAATGGAATATTCTCACCCTTTGCTGCTAAAAAGATATTGCATATATTCTCTGTTGATACCAGAGATGCATTGAGTGTCTTTTTACTTAGTTTAAAACCCCCCTTAAGTGTTCCCTTAAGGTTCAAACACAGTTCAACATACCTTGAAAATTTCAGCTTGCTGCCCTCAGCCATCCTAGAGATATTGCGGATGCGCCTTTTTGACAAACAGCATGCACATTTGGGGTTGGCAACGTTTCCTTTTTTGAACAAACAGTAAAAAAAACAAGAAAAAAAAACAATAATTAAAAATGAAAAGAGAAACGGAGAAAAAACGGAACTCTGTTTCTTTTTTTCCTTTTTCTTTTACAGAAAAACGGAAACAGCCTGTTTTTATTTAAAAAGGCGGCCGTTTAAACAAATATTTTCTTTTTTTCCAGCCACTGCGTAATTCAGGGTAAGTGTAGAAGCAGTCTGCCCAAAATTCTAGCGGATAAGGAATAGTTTTTCCGGCATTTAGATGGCATATTTTTGTTGGCATTTAGTTGAATATTTTAATTTATACGCTAGAGACAAGAAAAACTGGAGATTATATTCGTTATATTTAGCAAAACTGTGGAAATCAAAAAGGAACAGAAATTAATTAAAAAAACAAACTTTCCCAAAAACGTTTTTTTCAAAAAAAAATTTCCTAAAGGTACTTTTCTGGAATGATAAAAATAATATGAATATCTATTTTCTAAAACATAGGCTATAGTTAAGTAAATACCTGGGAACCAAAAACGAAAAGAAATTAATTAAAAAATATTTTCCGAAAAGAAGTTTTTCCAGGAAAATTTAAGTCCTTATTAAACTTAATATCAGAAGACGGATACATTCGAGGGAAAAGGGCAGTGGGGTGCAGTTTGCCCTCTGATGAATTTTTATTCTTAAAAGGGAACTATAAATTTCCGTTTCCAATCAAATAAGTCTCATCCGAAGTTTGTACGGCCATCCTTTTCATAAGAAGCTTAGGACTCCTCGGGGCATAGCCTAAAACCCTTTTTTTCTGGGCTCTGGAGGATCCCATGAACCCTATAAGCATGGTTATATGATTTTTTGACTATTTGAAGCAAAATTGCTATCTCAAAATTTTGATTGGATGCATTAAGGGAAAAGAGGGCAGTGGTGGGGAGCTAGTTGCCCTCTGTTAATTGTGACTTTAAAAAGAGCATCAGAACTTCCGATTTCCAATCGAAAGAACCCCCTCCGAATGTTATACGACCATCCTTTTCATATGAAGTTCTTCTTAAAAAAAAATACAAGGAAGCCTTATGGCCTTTACTATAGGCCCCTTAGTGTTGCCTTTCATCTTAAAGAAGCGAGATCTGATATATTTAAAGTTACTCAATAAAAACTACGAGTCTGAAAAAATTGCTTAACTTACAAAAAAGGGACGGGAACACTTTTGCAACCGATTTCTTTCATTTGCAAATTAAATATTGTATCAAATTTATCTTAATTAATTCACCACTATTTTTTTAATGAATACGATCACCTTAGTTGTCTGAGTTCTAAAGAAATTGTATTGATCCTAGCCATTTCTCAAGCTACCAATCAAGGATAAAGGCCATCTATTTATTACTGTTTGTATACACGATTTGTAGCCCGCATTGCGGGGATTATTGTGTTGTTAGCTCAGATAATATTATGGTCGTAACTGAGGCTGAAATTAAGAGTGGAACAAATATTTTCTTAGACTACACTGCCTTGCCAAGTTCGCTCAATTTTTCACAGAGAGAAGCTAATAGTGCCCCATAGCAACCAAAAGTTGAAAATATTTTCAAAATTGAAAAAGTGCTTACTGAAAATTAGTTGTTACTTAATATTAGGAAGGGAACGATGACTGTAATCTATATTAATCTTAAAAGTAATTAAATAAAAAAAACAAGATTTTTTAACGGAAAGTAAGGAGCAACATTAAAACTTAAAACGAACAGAGATTACTTCGTATGCGAAAGGGGATGCTTCCTCATCAACGCCCCGCTCTTTTCGCTAAAGTTTGACTCTTTCTCTTAACTCTACTTTTTAAAACAGTAATGATGTTGATGAACAGTTGATGAGGAAGCTCCCCCTGTCATATACAAAGAAATTTCTTTTCGTTTTAAATTTTAATGTCGCTCCTTACTTTTCGTTAAAAAAATTGTTTTTTATTTAATTTCTGAATGTTTTTGAATCAATGCATGTTTTGATTTTGGCTCTCGGCAGATGAATAATTAAAACGAAATTTGCATATTTTTTTTTTTTGCTAAATGGCTTTCTCATAGCTATGATCGAATGATTTTGAGAAAAAAGGAGCGGGGGGGGAGGCCTAGTTGACCTCCGATTTTTTGGTTACTTAGAAAGGCAACTAATACTTTTAATTTTTTTACAAATGTTTTTATTAGTAAAAGATATACGTAACTTACAAATTAGTTTACGTAACGAACTTCTGTATTCTCATGTTTTTATTACGTATATGAAGGAGTTCACCCCCTCGTCAGTACCTTGCTCTTTACACTAAATATTAAATTTTGTCCAAATTTCTTGAGAATGACCCCTGAATCACAAAAGCCGTAGAATAAATAGTTGAAATTACTAAAAATACTTTAGCGTAAGGAGCGAGGTATTAGGAGGAGGTGAGCCCATCATATGTGTAATAATTTCTGTTCCTTTTAAGTTTTAATGCTTCTCCTTACTTTCAGTTGAAAAACTTTTTCATAATTATTTTTTCATTGTTTTTTTTAAATAATGCTGGAAAATAATCCGGGGCTCCCTTCATGAAAACTTTCTTCCCCCATGCCAAATTCTTCCAAAGAAAGTTCCCCCAACATATATCTCTCTTCTCAAATCCCCCCCCCCCCGACCTAAAAATCCCCCTGAAAACGTCTGTACACTTCCAAATAACCATTGCTATATGTAAGCACTGGTCAAAGTTTGTAACTTGAGGCCCCTCCCGCGGGGACTGTGGGGGATTAAATCGTCCCCAAAAACGTAGTTATAAGGTTTTTTTGACTACGCGGAATAAAATGGCTATCTCAGAATTTTGATCCGGTGACTTTAGGAAAATAATTAGCGAGGGAGGGGGCCTAGGTACCCTCCAATTTTTTTGCTCACTTAAAAAGGGCACTAGAACTTTTCATTTCCGTTAGAATGAGTCCTCTCACAAGATTCTAGGACCACTGGGTCGATACGATCACCCCTGGGGAAAAAAACAAACAAACAAACAAACAAATAAACACGCATCCGTGATCTGCCTTCTGGCAAAAAAATACGAAATTCCACATTTTTGTAGATAGGAGCTTGAAACTTCTACAATACGGTTCTCTGATACGCTGAATCTGATGGTGTGATTTTCGTTAAAATTCTATGACTTTTAGGGGTTGTTTTCCCCTATTTTCTAAAATAAGGCAAATTTTATCGGGGTCGTAACTTTTATTGGGTAAAACTAAACTTGATTAAACTTATATATTTAAAATCAGTATTAAAATGCGATTCTTTTGATGTAGTTATTGATATCAAAATTCTATTTTTTAGAGTTTTGGTGACTATTGAGCCGAGTCGCTCCTTACTACAGTTCGTTACCACGAACTGTTTGAAATGGTTTTTAAAGACGAATTTATTAGGGTTTTGAAAAAAGAACTTGAAGCCCTCCTGAAAAATGGTGCGGAATCCTTTTGAAAGATAGACTACTAAAATTACTTTTGTAAAAAATCCTACTGAAGAGGATTGTAGTCCTCAAAATAAAAGATAATATCTTTTTGTATGAGTAGTACTGGTGTGTTCTTTTTTTCGTTTTTTTTTATACTCACCGTAAGTGTGGCAGAAAAACATCATAGAAAGCTTTTTAAGGGCTCATTTGAAAAACCATTTCAGTAACTAGTTGGGTTTTGCAAATTTGTTGTTATAGTGCCATCAGATAGTGCCATATGGTGCCCAAAAACGCATTTAGATGCTATTATAGAAGTGAAAATGTCGGATGACATTTTTTTCCAAACCTATACCAACCAACCTAGAATACCAAACCTATCTTTAATTTGATGATTTTTTATTTCAATTCTAGTTTTGTTTTATTAGTGAACTACTTATTTTTAGAATTTAAAAACTGTAAAAAAAAAAAATACGTGACGTGACGGTCTAATTGAAGCAGTTTTTCAAAAATATGCTGCATATTTATGCTTCATGCAACATGAAGCAGCAATTTTGATTCGCTTTAAGTTTCAACTGTGCCTTATACTTTAACAGGGATTGTTTTTTTATCTTTTTCAGATCCGTGAGTGATTTGAAAGACTATCTAAAAGTGACTAAATAGAAGTTATTTTCTTTAGACGCAGATAGAAGTGATATTAATACACAAAATAAGCATATACGAGTATAATCCCGTGCTATTCATAATTAAGCTTCAATACGGCTTGAAGATACTTCTTTTTCCAGTTCAATGTCTTTAGGGTTTGAAGTATCACTTTAAACTATTGGGAGAGAAGGTGGAACTATGTCACAACAGTGGGGGTTTGAGGAGGTGTTTTAAAGGTTAATATCACTCCTCACTTTAGTTTTGAAAAGTATTTGATAGTTTATTAATAAATCGTTGATGCTTTATAGAAAGGCAAATATCTAAGTCTTTTGACTGCTTTTGCTTGAAAAAGGAGGAGGGTGGCTCTGGTCAACAAAGATTTGTCTTTGGGTGCATATAACACTATTTTCTTTTTTTTCTCTTCAATGGTTTTAATATGTAGTGATTCAACAAACACCGTGTATACACAGAGAATCTATCATCCTCTTCGTATTCCCTTTCTGGTCATCTTCAGCACTAAAATTAAGAACAGACGGCCAGGTTTTTAGATACTTTTATTCTTTTGCACTAATACAACAAGAAACTGTGCAGAAAAACAATTCCTGACTGATTGTTAATGTTGGCTGATGTTACTTGGACTCTTCAGAAAACAATCCAAAACCGTCTTATGCCATTCTTTTTTTCCTACGCACTTTTATGGTTTTTCGAAATTAACCATCTTTGGTTGTTTTATTGTCTATATATTTTACGTAGCTTGCTGTTAACATATATTTTTATCTTCTCAGCAATAAATATTTTAAACATCAAAACACGCTGCTCCAGATTTTGTAAGTGAATTTAAAGTTTTTGAATTTTCCTTTCAAAGACAATTTTTTAGGCCAGTTGAACTCTTTGACAATATTCCATCGCATGCTCCGTATTCTGCGAGTGAATAAAAGGACTACGAAGAGAATGACCTAATCGAACCTAGCATCAAGGCCCCACCCGGTGCAGAGGGAAGATTTTTCCTGAGTAAACCAACTATTACTGTAACAACCGACATTACCACTGTAAGTATCTGTTATCGTTTTGTTAACATGACTATTTCTTATCTTTTCAGTAATTGATGGATAATGGATAGAAAAAAAATTACCAATCTAAATTCTAATGAATAATATGTTTTGGAATTCCACCTTTAAACACGATTTTCAAAAAACTTACAAAAATTAGTCAACTGGCCGCTTGGTACCGTTTTCATAATCGAAATTCTGGTTTTGATTAAACACATAAATAGAACTAGAATACCAAGAATATGAAGAAAGTAACCGAACTTAACCTAGATTCAAGGCTGTAGCAACTGCCGAGAAAGATGTTTTATGAGAAAAGACTCAGTAGCTCTGAAAACTAACATAACTAAGCATTAAGGTAGTTATGTGTGTTGGTAATTGTATTAGTTTGTCAGAGTAACAAACACTTACAGTAAGTGTCTGTTAACTTATGGAACAGAAATCTACGTTAAAAAAGTGCCACTGACAAAAATTGAATCCAGACGCTTTTGCTGTAAGCAAGGTACGTTTTAGAGACGACTGAACTACTATAGTCCATTGATATTCATAGCAAGGTTTTACATTATATCAAATCAGATTAAGCAAATACTTTATAAATTTATGTCAATTTACTGTTGAAGTAATTAACCATTTCTAATGAAGTAAATAAGGTATCTGCAATTGTAAACGATTATCCTGAGTATCAGCTACAAGCTATATCTATGACTAACTGCTTTACTGTAAAGTAATTTCTCTTACATATCTCAGGTCAACTGTTAGTTACACGGGCAATGCACATGGATCAAAAGCCTTATTCCTGCAATGTCTGTGTGTTTTCCAGATAGTCCAGATAGATCCAGATAGTAATCTGTTTTTATTTTTGACTGCTGCAATTTCGGAATTTTTCTTAGATAGGATTAAATAACTAAATAGCTAGTGACTCTCCACTTTTTTAAAGAGAAATCTAGAGTTTTGATAGGAAAATTATTGTAAATCTTCTGTAAGAACAGAAAAATTTTACCTTGATTTAAATTTGGGTCATAAACCAAAGGTTTTTCAAATCCTATCAGAATATAAGACTAAAAAATTGTATAACAACACACATTGTATAACAACAGATTTATAATTCCTGGCTTTTTCAAACGGACGGAGGATTCAAGGCCCTCTTTGTCCACATGTAGAGGTTCTGGACTTAATATTGTTAAAATAATCTTCTACCCGTCAAGTCTTATGTCTTGGGTAGGAAATCTCCCATTTGACGCAAAATAGGGGGTTTATCGTAGTGTACGCATAAATTTTTCTCACCATGATATTTTCCATAGAGGAAGTTGTGGTAGAAACTTATGTAGGAGCTTATTCGATTAGAAATTAGAAGTTCCCTTGTCCATCTTAATTTTCAAAAGTGATCAGAGATTAATAAGCCTTCCTCGTATCCCCCCCCCCAAATTGCACTTCCAGGCTGAAAGATTATGAAACGAAGATCAGCCCCGTCGTAGAGGGGTGCCACCGATTTGAATCAAAATCAACTTGGTGAAAGTGAATGAAAATGTCGATCAGTGGTCAATCATACATGGCTAGGGTAGAACTAAAGTAGGTAGGCATAGAGTAGCCTACCCTGTTCCAGAAAAAAAAATGATTCAAAGATTTACAACTGACCATGTTCATAGGCAGGAATTGCCTGCAATCGGGCAACTGATATTGTTTATACTATATGAACTATACATACAGTGAGAGCCCACTGGAATTACAATACGGAGGACCAAGTTTTTTGGGTTGACTAATAACGGATAATTTCTACTATAGTTTCTTTAACTCACAGATGAACCACCCTTTTAAGCTTAATAGGCCCAAATAATGTTAAAATCCTGTTTTCTATTCTTTGTTTCGTTTTTGGCTTAATCTGCCTCTAATCTGCCTTTCTCCCAACCCCGTTAATTTCCCAAACAGATCCAATAAAGATCTTGACAAAGCCATTTTCTTGAACACAATTGAAAGATCAAGTCATTATTTCACTGGGGATGTTAACTCCCTGCATCCTTTGGGGTCAGGGCTGTAAATCATACAATTCACCTTTTGTCTGCGTATAGTATTTGTTATTGGGAAAGAGGGCATTTTTAATCCTTAGTGTCCAAAAAGACCAATGGTATTCAAGCGAAACCTTCAAAGAATGTTGAAGAGGGTATTGAAATCAAATCAAATGCTCTATGTGAATACATGTTTCAACCGGGTGTAACTCAAGAATGACTAGGCTTATTAATTTAGGACTTAAAGAAAATAAATTAAAATCAAGTACTAAATAAAGTTTTGAATTAAAATCAAGTAGTTGTGGGCATCAAGACTTGGCCAATTGTAGAGAAAGCCAAGACAGATAGTCCGGGTGAGTGAGATGCAAATCTGGCATAGCCGTTATAAGAATTGTTCAAAAATGATTTGATAGTCATAGAACTGAATGATAGTCATAGAACTAAGGGCTGAAACAAATAGATTGGTTTTTGATTGATGCGTGACGGACAGTGTCCACTGTACTTATTTTGCGAAATCTGGAACTGAAATTCCAGGGATTCCCAGGTGAACAAGTGAAACCTATGCCTAATAGACTTAACCGCTTTTAGTCGAAAGCTGGAATACCGTGTCATATTATTGACAAATAACCAACGATTCCTCTGAACTCGTGGGTGAACGGTAAAACCTACAATTTGAAGGGGACGATCAATTGACCAAAAAGTTCATATTTGCACGCTGCCTATGCTACTACTATTGCTATTACTACAACTACTACTATTGAATGAATGAACGAATGTATTTTATAATCCATCAAAAACTCAAAGGCATGGCGATGGAGTATAAAAAAAAAGAGAAAGACACATTCAAAAATAGGAACAAAATATATACAAAATAAAAAAATCCAATAAACTAGACTTTTCAAAATAGTAAACCACTCCAAGGGTGACAAACCTCTTTTGACGACAATTTTACATATGAGTTTTCCAGCTGTACGATCGGGTCGAGAACTCGGTAATTTTGTTCCAGAATTGTGTTAAATGACCATATCGGAACACTCAGAAGAAACTTTGCATAACGAAAAAATAGCTTTCTAATTTCCTGCTTATCACTTTCATTCAGAATGACTGTGAACGGAGCTAAATACAAAACTTGGGGAAGAACAACAGCATTATACGTTTTCGCGAAGAGCTTTTTTGTCGTATTTGTTTGCGACAGCACTAAAAAAGCATAAGCAGCCTGGATTTTTTTTTTCAGTTCTAGCCACCAATATCTTTCTTGTTGAAGATATTGAATCTCCAATAAGGAGACCTAGGTAAATAAGCCCTTGGGATGGGGCAACGGATGCTCCACCAAGATTCACTGAAGTTGAAGCCAGCTCAGACGGGAAATTAAACAGAAGAACTTGGGATTTTCCAGTGTTAAGATTAAAACCGATTTTTTCTAAATTCACTCGAAATCACATTAAAGCTCTCCTCTAGACTAGATACTGACCAATTCAAATTTAGCAAGTCATCTGCATAACATAATACTGACGTCTTAGTCACTTTTACATGACACAAAATCAGTATGTTAGACAGTAAATCAGTATTTTACTCCAAAGCGGAGCACCTTAGCTACGCTTTCGAGTTCAACTGAGACAGACGTCTGCTCTCACTTGGTCCGCTCTCACGTTTCAATACTGAATTGTGAAGTTCAAAAAATGGGGAGCGAAAAATTCCACCTCTGTTAAAACATGGTTGCCAAAGACAACAATTTACAGTCCCACTTATGAGCTTGAAGCTCAAACCACCTGTCTTAAATCAGCCAATGCAGATCCCTCCCCCCTCACACCAACCACTCCTCGTGAAACCTTGGAAAAACTGGCAAGAACCAACATCTGCCAGCCTTCCGACAATATATCCAGTACAAACAACCAAC
The DNA here is from genome assembly GCF_032884065.1 of Artemia franciscana. Taxonomy (NCBI): domain Eukaryota; kingdom Metazoa; phylum Arthropoda; class Branchiopoda; order Anostraca; family Artemiidae; genus Artemia; species Artemia franciscana. The sequence continues at coordinate 31,248,232 of NC_088880.1, read as the reverse complement.
CAGTTTGGAATTTCAAAGAAATAAAGATTCACCCACCCCTCAAACCATGTCTTCCGAGTATCCCAACTTGGAACCGATTCAATGTGCTGGCAAGGAGATTCGAGACCGCAGTGTAAAGCCCTTCTTTCATCCCTACATATTTCCGAAAATACTATTATCAAATGTCCAGTCACTTATGAACAAATTAGAAAAGGCTGAACTTTGCTTGAAGAATGAACTGGTTGATATTGCTTGTATCTGTGAATCATGGTCCACGACTGAAGATGTTGTGGCATTTGAAAGATATGCTGAAGGATTGAAGGATTTGAAGGATTGGGCTTAGAATGACACCCAATGATATTACAGTAACACGTGGTGGTGATGATGGTATTATTTGTCGATCGTCTATAAGAAATCGAGTTCTCACTTTCAGTAATATACAAAATAAGCATGGTTTTGAAGTATTATAGTTGTGGTGCAGGCCTAAGAAGCTTCCCAAGGAAGTGGTATCACTGGTGATATGTGTTCTTTACTATCCGCCCCATGGCCCCTATCGTAAAGACCTTGTGAATTACTTACAGAATTGCACTGACAATGTACGATCCTTGTATCCTAATGCTGGTATCATATTGTGTGGTGACTTTAATGACTTAGATGCCAAATGGCTAAGTAATTCACTATCACTTAAGCAGGTTGTCAATGTGCCCACAATGAGGAAACCGTATGTTGGATCTCATTTTTAGCAACTGTCCTGAATATTATAATACTCCAGCGACATTACCCCCATTAGGTTGAGTGATTACTTGTGTGTTGCTTGGACACCCAATCATTTTATCCCAAATAGACAAATAAATAGTGTGGTGTACAGGCCTTTCACACCTGAACTAGTAAATCTCTACAAGAAATGGCTCACAGATCGTGACTGGCGTGATATACTCTCATTGTCTGACGGTGACAAAATGGCAAGTTTATTCTGTAAGGAACTGTCCGAAAAATACTGTGAAATTTTCCCACAAAAAAAAAAATATGTGTGAAATCTAATGATAAACCATAGATTTGGAATCTGATAAAAGTGAGAAACGAATTGCATTTAACTGGACCCGTAAAAGATTTCAAAAGAGTAAGAAATTTAATTGTATATAAAATAAGATGTTCACGTAAGCAGCATGGGTCTAAAATAATAAGCAAAAATATATAAATCCAACCCAAGGAGGTTCCATGACTTAGTTCAGAACATTATCTGCAAAAAAGTAACCAGAGTTGAAGTGAGAGATGTCAATGGTAAACCCCTGTTACCTAGTGAAATTAATGACTTTTTTGCATCAATTTGTAAAATTCATCCGCAACTAAGATAATTACCACCGAATGATTCAGTTTAAAATATCCCTATACTAGAGATTTGGTCAGTTGCGAAAAAGTTGAAGGCACTTGATTCTCGTAAATCTAGATATCCTAGTGAGATACCAATTAAATTGATTATTGAGTATGCTGATCTTTTATCTAATCCTTTAACGGCAATTTTTCACCAGTGTTTTATTGATGGTGTTTTCCCATGTATTTTTAAACAGGTGTATGTAACGCCTATCCCCAAATGCAAGGCACCTAAAGATATAACCGAGCTGAGGCCGATTTCGAAAACTCCAGCTCTCTCAAAAGTATATGAAAGTTTTATTTTTGATTGTTTATTTGAGGATATAAATGACAATATTGATCCCCCAACAATTTGGATTTAGATCCGGGCATAGTACTGTTCATTATTTGGTTGCATTGTTGGATATTATCCTTCAGCACTTAGAAAATAATGGGGCCTATGTTGATGCATCATTTGCAGACGCAGTTAAGGCTTCTGATAGTCTTGATCATAATGTAATTGTGGAAGAAGCAAAGGCTATGGGTGCCCGTCCATTTGTTGTACGAATGCTCGCTAGTTTTCTTTTTGAAAGATCTCAGTGTGTCCAAATTCCTGATCATGAGCCATCTGAATTTGTAATTTTTTTTTTTGGTTCCCCACAAGGGACTAAATTAGGCCCACTTTCTATTCTTATTGTTTTTTACCGTATTTTAACAACAATTCGTGAGCGTTTTAAATTTGCTGATGGTTTAACTGTTTTATCACTGCGACTAAGCCCTCCGGCTACTGAACAGTCTGATTTGATCAAAATTTATCATGATCTAAAAGCTGAATTAGGAAAGGTAAAACTGACGGTCAGTGAAACTAAGAGCTCTTATATGACGTTTTCCTTCCTAAAGGGTAACGACCACCCTTCTCATAATTCCATACTGCCAACAAAGAAAACTGTTAAAATACTTAATAATTCTATGCTCAGGATTATTCTTAGTTAATACAGCATTGTGAACTAAGGATTCTTTTGGACGATTGTTTAAGATGGAATTCGCACGTTGACTATCTGACTAAAAAAGGCGCCTCGCTTTTACATTCATTTTCCAACCTAAAAAGATATGGTACGCCAACTGAGGTTTTAAAGTCTGTATACTGCAGCTATGTTAGACCTTCTCTTGAGTATGCATGACCTGCTTGGCATCCGAGATTGACAAAAGATCAAACAGATAGACTTGAGGCGATACAAAAAGAGCTGTGAAAGTTATACTTGGAGAAAACTACTCAACTTACGAGGATGCACTGAAACAACTCAATTTGGACTCACTTGGTAGTCGTAGACATGGCTTAACATATAGATTTGGACTGAATTGTTTGAATTCCCCAGCTCATTGTCATCTACTACCCAACCTTGAGAGCCCCCAACTGAAGGACCAGTTACTCGACTCCGACAAATAAAAAAGAATTGTCCACAGTTACTGAATTACTCAGCCTATAGTACTGAGAGATACCGCAAATCTTTTGTTCCATATTTTACCCGTCATTTTAATAATATTGACGCGACTAATATTTAATGTTTGATTAATATGTGTTTGATTAATATAATGTTTTTTTAAATTCCCTGTGAGTGTTTTTGAAGGTATAAACACTCAAACAAATGCGTATTCGTGATGCATAGTATAAATATTTAAGTTGCTTCTACTGTGTTATGATAAGATTGAGATTGACTTGTTGGACAATTTCATGGAGGACGATTATGATCGTGAGTAGCGCAGAAGGCAATATCGCGCTCATTCAGACACGGCCAGGATCCTTAAAAAAGGCCCAAAATTCAGAGTTTGGGACCAGGTCCCTGAAATAGTTTTCTAGAAATAGGATCATAAATAGCTGGTATGCAATTTTTAGCATACCCTGCCAATAATTTTTAGGATTTTATTGTAAATTTCACTAGCCAATTATAACATACGGCTGATAACTTTAAAATGAGGAGAATGAGTAGGCTTTCTCAAAAAGGTAGTCAATAACCAGTGATTTGAATATTTTGAATATTGTACGTTTAGGTTATAAGGTTGAATTTGAGAAAACACCATTGAAAGTTTTGAAAACCAAGAATAAAAGTTTCACTTTTGGAGAATTACACGCTATAAGGAATAAATTTGATATTTTATTGCATAAAGGTGCTATTGTTGAAGTTCCGAGTTCAGAATAAAGCAAATACTTAGTATTTCTCCCGTTTTTACGGTCCAATGAAAAAGGGCTATCGGTTTATTCTGAATCTTAAAGAGTTAAATAAAAGTGTTAAAATAATGCCATTTTAAAATGGAAACTTTTTGCCAGCAATTCTTTAAATGACAAAAAATATAACCTGACCTCTGTTGACCTTGTAAATTTTTATTATTCAAGTCTTGTTGATCTTGATGTTTGGAAGTGGCTTCATTTGAAGAAGATTATTGCTAGGTTTTAATGCCAAATTATTTGTCAGGCGAAAACACACAAAACCAGTTTTCTCCCTACTTTGATAAAGGGTATTTGTCTGTTGTTCACTTGGATCATTAATCTTTTCTGGGAAGGTTATTTTCAGGATGTCAAAACAATATTCATGAAACAGTGAATTCATTGTCAGAAATGAGGGTTTGTCACTCAACTGGAAAAGGTAGTTCTTACTTCAAGTCAACGAACAGAATTTTTAGTTTTATGTTAGATTAGCAATCAATGCGTATTTTCCTGCCGGAACAAAAAATTCTAAAAGTATGGGATGTCGTTTCAAAGCTTCTTAGTCCAGAATCGACTACGATTCAAGAATCGGCCTAAGCTCAAGGTGTTCTGGTTTCAAGCTTACCAACAGTGGATAATGATCGAAGAACAAATCATTCCTCTCGCAGCCCCAAGTTTAAATGTCGTGCTTGAAATGGCTCTCAGAGCCCTGAAATTAGTTCTAGGAACGCAATATCTAGCTCTCGGAGCCCAATAATAGGTTCTAGAACCACCAGAACTGGCTCTGCATGCCCCAAAAGAAATCCATGACCGAAGAAATGACAGACAATGGAAAGCTTCTCCGGAGAAGCACAAAGGCAAAAGATTTAAATAAAGCACGTCAAATTACGATACAATTAAAAAGGCCCTGGTGCCAAAGAAGGTCTCAAGATAAAAAAAAGAAGAGGCCACAGAGCTGTCTCTGGGGCCTCTCGAAATAGGGAAGCTGAAGTATTTAATCGAGTGCCATACTAGGCCTGTGAATATCGATAAAATTGTTATTCCCAAGGTTAATCGTAAAAATTTGGACTACTTTCTCATCACGGGCACTTCAAGTGCAGTGGCCTATTGCTCCCTCAACGTCTTGGGTTTTAGATGCAGCAAATACGATTCTTTAGCTTGAAAATCACGATATCAAAGAAAGGGTTCTCAAAAACCTAACAAATAAGGTTCACATGCTTGGCATCACCGATTATGGTCTCCGTCTAAAAAGGCCTCATTCGATGAATATTCGAAATGAGCCCAGATCCCATGGTAGCATCAGCTTTATGTGCTCCTGGTTTCAAAGTGACAGAGTTTCTTTTTTTTGCAAGGACGTTCCCAAAACACCATCCAAAGCCAAAACCGTGGTGGATTTGAAAGAATCATTTGGAAGACCAAAATTTGCAAGAAGAGGGGGGATACCGTTATCGCTACTGGCAGAACGGGGCTCCCCGTCCAAACTATCGCAGACATTTGTGTCTTTAACCGGAAAGCGGAGTCGTTCAGCACTCAAGCACTAATACATGCGCAGGGCAATTTTGCGGCCGAGCTAACTTTAACATCCGATGTAAGCTTGGAACTGCAATAGCAGTTGGATATTTCCGATCATTCTTCTAAAGCAATTTAACCTAGATCAGTTAGCAAAAATGTATGTGTGATAATGCACAACACTAGGCTGTGGGTAATGCATCAGAGCTAGCCTGGACATTTGTGGATGAATATTCCATGAAACGGCCACAGGTAGGCCTAAATTGTCCTCAGAAAAAAAAAGATTTGACATCAATGTTTTAGAAACAAAAGCTGTTTATCTGGGATTAAAAAGCTTTATTCAGGATAGCAAAGGCATGCATGCCTGGCTTTGTTCAGACAAAAAAACCGCAATAGCTTATATAAATAAAAAGAGAGGATCAAAATTTGAGTTTATAATTATTTTGCAAATAAGGTTTGGCAGCTGGTTTTGCAGGGTAAAGGGTGGTTAACTGCAAAACATATGTCTGGAGTGGCTAATATCACTTATGAAGAATCACGAAAATTTGATAATGAAAAAGCTGGTAATTGAATATCTAAAATTATTAACTCTTTTGTATCCCAGTCGATAGACATTGACTTGTTTGTAACTAATTAAATTTTCAGATTGAACCATTTATTTCTTGGGAACCAGATCCAAAATGTTTTTCGTAAATGTAATTGCACTGAATTGGAAGCCTCAGACACATTTCTTCTATGCACCCTCCCCCATTTATTTTGCTTCTGAAGAGCCTTCAGAAAGCAGAAAAAGATCAGGCAACTGGTATTTTGATCTTTCCAATTGGACCACACAAGTCTAATATCTCTTACTATTTAGGCTTTTAGTTAAAGTCCCATACTTCTAATAGAGGATATTTTTATTTTGTCTTTGTAACAGAAACTGACCTTGCATCATCTATTGCCAAAAACGGTACTCCTAGTGGTTTGTGTCATTTTCGGCAAGGTCTTTACTACCAAGGATATTCTCCTTCCATAGTCGATATTATCATGCATGAATGGCGGGATTCGAAAAGGCACCAGTAAAGGGTCTACATTAAAGAAGGTCGACTTTTGTGGAAGAAATGTGGTCCAGCCTTAGAGGTAGCTTAAGCTAGAGACCTTGACCTTCCTTACGGAGCTTATTCACTCTGGTGTTGGATATAGCACATTAATGCTACAAGTAGTGATTTATTGGCAACTTTACCAAGTCTTCAATTTGGTAGTAATTAAATCACAGAAGCTCGTGAGAGGTGCCTTTAATAGACAGCCTTGTCTTCTAAAGCTTTCTAGTATTTGGGATGTAAAAGGCTTATTCGATCTTTTTAGATTATCAGCTAAGTATATTTATAATCTTCAAATAAAAATACTAACACACAAATTAGCAATTTTATTGATTTTATCAGTTAATGAAAAGGTTCAGATTTAGGCCCGGTTTCAGTTTTGTTTTTCAAATTAACGTGCTGTTAAAAACAACGAAACCGTACAACAACAAATCAGTGGTAAACTTTTGGCCTTTCCTTGTGTCCTTGTGTCCAATATATTAGAATGACGCAATATCAAAATTAATACGACACATTTTCTCATACATACTGTCAGCTTCATATTGCTGAGTCCGAGTCATCTATTTCTAGATGGATATAAGAATTGTTATTTCTTACAGTTAAAATCTCATTGTTTGTGGTGCTCCTAGCACTAGTCCTACTTCAATCCCCACCTTAAAGCAAGGCTCTGCGACAAACCAATAGAAAGTGGACGACAGCTATTTGTCTTTGGAATTTATTCAGTTTATTTTGTGTGTTTTAAACATCTTACTACAATTGAATTTTCACACAATAGCCTCTTTTTACAAATTGGCTATTATTGATTGTTAGTGATGGTATAGTTCATGGTGACTTTAAAATCTCAGTTGAACTCGAAATCGTAGCTAAGGTGCTAAGCTTTGGAGTAGAATTGATAAATTAAACGAAAACTTACCATGTTTGAAGTTCGGCTGTAATTCCACTTTAAAAAAGGAGCACCAGCGTAGCTGAGAGTTCAACTGCCCTCCTGACTTCCCTTCCCGTTGAACTCTCAGTGCTTCACCATGAACTTAAAAATCGCATACTACAAGGACTTTAAAATGCAGGTATTATTTTTGGTCAATCCAAGAAAGAGCGGACGTCAATCTCAGTTGAACTCTTAGCTACGCTGGTGGTCCTTTTTTGAAGTAGAATTACAACCAAACTTCAAACTTGGTAAGTTTTGGTTTAATTTATCAATTATACACCATCGGTGACGTAATTGAGACCTGTTTAATACCTGTATACATAGGGATATCAACTGGGACGATTGACACCTCAATTTTCAGGCTTACCTTTAGGTGGCAATACATATAAAACAGCAAACCGACAAAATCAATTTTAACCCCACGCCTAATCAGGTCCAATATCACCTGTGAATGAATCAATGAACCCAATGCATTAGCAATATCATACGCACTAACAACCGAAATGTCTCATTTCCAAACAGAATCTATCAATACCGCACAAAGGGATCTCAGTGCCTGGAAGCACCCAAGCCCTCGTTGAAAACCAAACTGGAAAAGGGACATCTTACAAAAATCCTTTGAACATCATGAATAATCAATAGCTCAAAAATGTTTGATCATACGCTCGACACCGTAATAGGACAATACGAATTACAACTAAAACATGATTTACCATTTTTTAAAATTGGTATAATTACCTCAATACAAAGATTATCAGGTACAACCCCGAACAAAATATCATCTGAAATAACAAAGCTAAATGCTCAAATAACAAGACACTACCCAAATCCAGATGTCAGGTGTAAAGGCCATCGTATCCAGATGATGATTTTTTCTTCAGTTTTCTTACTTCAGCTTTCAGCTTTGTCTGTATAATACTTTCAATCTCTTTGTCAAAGACAACTTGAGCGTTACTATTAGGGCACTTTACTTGCTCAGAAAAATGACTAGCCCACTCAGATACAGGAATAATTCCAGATCTCGGAACTCCAAAAGGACTAGAACGTAGCTTCCATATCAAATTGGTATTTTCAGTGATTTTGTTAGCAGTATTAATTTTCACCTCTGCCATGTGCAGACTTAGTTCACAGTTGAATTTGCGCTTGGAAAATATACGAACCGAATTCACAGCGCTGGATCTTGGCCTGCCACACTCGTTCCAGATTCTCAGCCAGAATTTCGAGTCAGAGCACGCTTTTTGAAGTAGAGGGTTTGAAGACCAACCGAATTTTTCGCTTTTTACTCTAACACTCTTGACCATGGACTCTCCAGATATCACAGCATGTATAATCTCGTCACAATAGATAATTAATTGAAGACGGATCTCTGGCTCGCTACTATTTGAATTTACCTGGAGGAGGTGAAATGGTACTCTTATTTTATCAAGAATCTCGTCACTAACTCGCTGAAACAGCGAGGGATCTGTTTTTCCCACATTTTCGGTTTCACTATTTATGATCACGTTGAACATTGGGACCCTGGATAGGAACAGCTACGGAAATGGGCAAGTGGTCGCTGTAAAAACCTTCCGAACTAACTGTCACTTCATAATTAGCGCTGGCGGAATATTGCACGTGATCCAAGTTTGTCACAGTATTACTGGTAGAAATGTACGAATACAGTTTGTCTTTTCGCAACAGGGTAAAATATTCCGGTAACATACTTTTGATGAGTTGAGCGTAAGAACGCTTTTCATCCGCCAAATTACAGTTAAAGTCCCCTATTATTAGACAGCGAGACTTCTTCCGAGGGGACTGCTTGACACATTTAGCGAGAAGTCGAACTGCAGTATGAAACCTTCTTTCGGAAGACTTATCTCCAGAATTTGTAGTCAAATAAATCTTAATCACGACGAGATCGCTCATCTGAATACTAATAAAGTAATCCGCACTCTTCATAATTATGGCTGATGTTTGCGGATAATAGCTATACCTCCAGAAGGGCGGCCGCGCACTTTTCGTTGGTTAGCTGGGGAACTGAATAACGACCCATTCAACATATTCAGAAGACCAAGCTTCTCCTGAAATAAAAAATGTTCTTGTAGACACAAAACATCCGATTTCCTTCAAATCTTTTCTAGCAGTGGTAGCTTCTCTTAAACTTTACCATTTAAGTTCCACAACCATTGCTTTGTTTTCTATTTTCTGGACAATAGACAGAGTAAAAATGATGCCTATCTGATTTGCATACGGTACATCTCATATTCTTTTGACAGGGAGAAGCCTTCGGACTATCATGCCCCTCCTCCACACAATGGGAGCAAACCGTAGAGTTTGGACAATTCTTTGCCAGGTGACCATCAGCTTATTGGCATTGAAAATATCTACGCGGAAGAACACGATATAATTCGATTGGGAGTCTTTCGTACCCAAGCTTCGGGGTTCCTGGTAGAGTAATTCAGGAAAATATAGCTTAAAACCTCAACTTATCCCGCAGCATTCAGCTTTCTGAAAATTCTTTACTAAATCTTTGAGCAAGGGTTTGAATACCCCGGAACGAGTTTAATAAGGCCCACAAATTCTTTTGCCTTCACCTTGACTGACATATCCGAGTCGATTTTTTTCAACGAACTTGCAATTTCTTCAGCTTTATTTGAGCAGTTAACTAGGACACGAAGCTCAGACTTTCCTTGGTGGATCTCAGTATCACCGGACTGCTCCAGGCCAACCCCGGATTCGATTGCATTTTAACGTGTTTTATGAGATGATAAGGACTTCGGTTGATTGTTTACTATTACGGCATAGGACGGGGGTGCAGCCACTGGCTTCTCATTAAAATGGGAAGGGATGAGATAAAAAATCTCAGGGATCTCAGGGATCCCTGAGGGACCCCATCTCAGGGATGAGAAGCCACATCAGATGTACAACGCATAAAATTGTCCTGCATTCGTCACATTTGGTTAACCGCAGAAGTAATTCAAGCCTCAATTAATTCAGATGACGCTGGGAATTCTCATGGTTCATAAATAAGGAACTTCAGTAGCTGCTGCTTTGCCTTACTACACTTGTACAGCAATGTGCCAATATCCATGACATTATATTCATCGTTTAGATGCTTGATACATCGCTCGTCGTGTACTACCTCCTCATACAATGTCTTTTTGGGGACAATAATATCATCGTGACTGAAAAATTCGCAACACGATTCCACTATCTTGTCGAATTTCACTCCAACTTTCATAGATCGTTCAACAAATTCAAAACAGGACAGTGTAAAAATCTAATTGACATTTCACTGACGCAGAACCCTGCCTTGGGGCAAACAATACCCTTTGTCTGAGATGTGTACTCGTCGGAGATGATTTAATAATGTTCATTAGATATCCGGTTTTATATGTTCTCACTTTGAATTCTGAAACGATACTGCTGCTATAGCTACTACTTCTGCAGTGACTACTACTAAGACTGAGGATATTGAGGAGAACATTTAAGAAAATGTTGGGGGAAGAGATAACTGAGTCACTACATGTGGGAATAAGTGAATATGAAGAGGTGATGTTGCAGATCAGATAGATTGCGTTACTTACTTGGCAGCATTATTAGTTAAGGTGTTAAACTAATAAAATTCGTTATGCGAGTACAGGTTGTCAAAAGGGAATAATTCAAGAATAACTGAGGGTATTTAGTTGGGAGATACAGGAAATAAGGAAGAGGATGACTAATGAACCATTCAGGCAATATTTGTACGCTACTAATGCTGATACTACTGCTGCTAATGCTGCTTCTACTACCAGTACTACTCCCACTACTACCGCAACTAGTGCTTCTGTAAAGACTACTAATAAGGTTAAGAATTTGAGGTTAGAATTTGGGGGAATGTTAAGGAGATTGTCGACTAAGTCACTTGAGCTGTTAATAAGTGAAGTTGGAAAGGTGACGTTGTCTTTCAAATGAATAGGTCCACTTACTTAGGAATCATTATTAAAGATTTTAACAGTAGAATAGCAAAGGCGCAGGGTATTTTTTTACCTCGAAGTTCAAAAAGGTTTGGAAGAATAAGAAGAAAGGTCTGAAAACCAAGATTAGATTATTTGAAGCCCCATTGATGACAGTGTAAAAATATTGTTCTGAATTTCAGGTCCTCCAAAGGCAAAAGATGATTTGCTAGTTTGGGATAATTGGAAATTTGTCTAAATACAATTGAAAATTTTCATAATTACAAGCCCTGCTCTAGGAATTAGGAATCGTTTTTCTCGGCAGAAATTTTTTATCTTTAGTAAATTTCCTCCAATAACTATATCAAAATTTTGTGTAGTTTCAAGGAGGATATATAACCGGGGGAGGGTTAGGGGTGATTTGTTCGGGGATTGGTTGCTCAATATTCATGTAAAAGTCTCAAAATATTAACTAGACATTTTAATTCCCGTTCCCAATCCAATTTTATCATTTTTTCTTCCATTTGGAATTACTGGAACAATTTTGCTTCATTACCGAAAGTTTTTTTCCGGCTCATTAATTCTCTGTTACTTTTTGTTGATTACATGGCAGAATATAATTCAAATTCCTTAATTATTTTTTTTCAAAAATGCACGGGCTCATCATTGATATGGAACATGTTCATTAAACCTAAAGGGAGAAGAGCTTCCCACACTTTGCGGGGATTCAAGTAATTTTACTTACCCTAACTTTACTTTGAAAACTAAATGCTCTTAATTATCTTTTTTTTCTAATCACTACTTTCCCAAATTTTGGTCTTGGTTCAACTAGTTGCATATTGGAAGGCAGTGGGTACAACCCTCTTGGAATAAGGCCTAACCCTTGGAGGGCAATAAAAGAATTTTAATAATATCTTATCGGCGTGAACAGGGTGTGACAATCCTTTTTTCAAGCCTATACTCTTCATATAATAAAGATAGATTTATTATTCTACTACATTAAGAACTATAACTGAAACTCAAGAACAATTTCGCGGTCACTTGAACCACACTGTCAAGTGATGAGCAAGGAGGGCATCTTTCTTTCTTGTTTTATCAGCACTTCGTATAGAAGAATTTGTTGTAGAATCTTTGAAAGAAGCTTTCTGATGAGAAATTGAAAATTCTAGTGCCCTTTTTATGATTCAAAGGGCATCTAACCCTCATCCCTAATAATTTTATCAGCCACATCCAATATAAAGTTTGAGATATCCATTTCGTTAAAAGGTCCAGTAATTATGTCTTAGAAAGGATCTCATTCAATCTAAAATTGAAAGATCCAGTTCTTTTTTAGAGTAAAAAGTGATCGGAGGATAATTATCCCTCCCTCCCTTTCCCTTTTACTCCCAAATATTTGCCATGGTAGTCTTAAGGTCAAGTCACCTTGATTCTGGGTTTCATATCCCTCCCCCAGCCCTCGGGGCAAAGACTACGAGTTATTCTAGCTGCCCATTGCTAAGACATAAGATTTTTAGCGAGAGTTTGGTCGTTTCAACTTTGGGAAGGGCTCATTCGATCAGAAAAAGAAATTCTTGGTGCCATTTTAAGAGACATAAGTAATCTAAGGGTAACTGGCCCTCCCTCTTTTACACCCTTTTCCCACAAATGCTTACGATCAAATTTGGGATATTGTCATTTTGCTTAGAATAGCCTTAAAGTCAAATAAATACACCTAGATGATCGGCAAATCCCCAATCTTCTGGGGCAAGAACTATAACTTATGTATGTTGTTAATTGTTAACATACAGCCAATCAACAGTTCGTGGTAATGAACAATAGTAAGCAGCAACCCGGCTCAATAGTATCCAAAACTCTAAGAAAATGGAATTTTTATACCGATATATACATCAAAAGAATTTAAATTTTATGCTGATTTTAAATATATAAGTTTCATCAAGTTTATTCATAACCATCAGAAGTTACGGACCTGAGAAAACTTGTCTTATTTTCAAAAAGAAACAGAAACACCTTCGAAAATCACACCATCTGATTCAGCGTATCAGAGAACCCTATTGTAGAGGTTTTAGGCTCCTATCTGCAAAAACGTTGAATTTTGTATTTTTTTCCAGAAGAAAGATCACGGATGCGAGTTTATTTGTTTTTTTACCAGGGGTGATCGTATCGTCACAGTTGTCCTAAAATATCTTGAGATGGCTCATTCTAACGGACATTAAAAGTTTTAGTGTCCTTTTTATGTGACCAAAAAAAAAAATTGGAAGGCAACTAGGGCCCCTCCCAAGCTCATTTTTCCCAGAAGTCACCGGATCAAAATTTTGAGACGGAAATTTTATTCAACATAGTCAAAAAATCTAATAACTTGAGGACGACTTAATCACCCGAAGTCCTAGAAGAAAGGGCCGCAAGTTATGAACTTTGCCCATTGTTTACATATGGTATTGGATTTTGGGAAGTATACTGACGTTTTCATGAGGGATTTTTTCCAGTGGTGGGGGGGTCGAGGGGAGGGAGTTACATGGGAGGATGTTTCTATGGAAAAATTTATCATAGGGGAAGAGAATTTCCTTGAAGGGGACGCTGGATTTTCCAGCATTATTAAAAAAATAACAATGAGAAATTAAATAAAAAATAAGTTTTTCAACTGAAAGTAAGGAGCAACATTAAAACTTAAAACGAAAAGATATTATTATGTATATGAGGGGGTTCATTTCCTCCTCAATACATCGCTTTTTTACGCTAAAGTACTTTTAGTAATTTCAAAAGATCTATTTATTCTAATTAAGAGGCCTTTGTGATTCAAGGGTCATTTTTCAAGAATTGGAACAAAATTCAAAATTTAGTGTAAAGAGCGAGGTATTGACGAGGGGGCGAACCCCTTCATATACATAATAAAAATATACGGACATGGATGTTCTTTATTTGAGTTAATTTGCAAGTTATGTATGTTTTTACTAATAAAAACGTTCGTATATTAAATTAAAAGTTCTAAAGTAAAACTTGAATACCTCTTGAAATACTACGGAATTCCCGAGAAAATAGTAGATATGATTATAGCGCTTTATGAAGAATCGGAATGTTGCGTAAAGACCGAAAACGGTACAACCAGATTTTTCAAGATCATGTCTGGTGTTCGTCAAGGATGTGTACTTTCCCCCATGCTCTTTATAATTATAATGGATTATGCCCTGAGATTCACATCGGGCTACGGGGTAAAAGTAAGCAACAAACAACTGTTTGATCTGGACTTCGCGGACGACGTTGTTCTTCTCGAAGAGTCTAAAGAACGGTTGCAGCAGCTGCTTGACACTATTACCGAGAATGCAGAGAATGTCGGGCTAAAGATAAACATTGACAAATCGAAGAGCATGGCCATCACAACCTCGCCACTTTTTCTCCATTGCAAAAACAAAGATCTAGAACAAGTCCAGGAGTTCAAGTACCTGGGTAGCTGGATTGATTGTGATGGAGAGATCTCGACCGAGATTAAACGTAGAATTGGACAAGCTACAGGTGCCTTCAATAGATTGAAGCCTATTTGGAGAAGTAATAAATATTCAATGCGACTGAAGCTTCGACTCTTCAATAGCAATGTACCCTCAATCCTCCTTTACGCAAGTGAATGTTGGAAAATAAACACCCAGCTTGAAAAAAGGATCCTTGCATTTGAAAATATGAGCCTCAGAAGAATGTTGAATACAAGTTGGCAACAAAAAATTACAAATGCAGAAATACGCAGAAAAACAGGTCAACCTCCAGTCATTGAGTTGCTGAAAAGAAGGCGGTGGATATACCTGGGACATGTTCTTCGTATGGAAGAGAGCCGCCTTCCTCGAACAACCTATGAATGGAAGCCAGACGGTAGAAAAAAGAGAGGCCGCCCCAAAAATACATTGAGACGAACACATGACCGAGATCTGAGGACGGCCGGTACCTCACTAATACCTGAATGGGAAGACGTCATCGCTGCAGCACCAATGCGAGACGAATGGAAAGGCTTTGTCGACGCCCTATGCGCCACCAATGGCTCTGGAGGAACTAAGGTCTAAGGTAAAGTAAAACAGTTCAAAAAAGGGATGATACCTTTTTATTGACAATGAATAGATATAAAATTATTTAACTGGATATTTCGAACACATACACAGTGTTCATCATCAGCAGTAAAACTGCTGATGATGAACTCTGTGTTACTGCAGACAGTGTTACTGCACACATCAGCTGTTTTACTGCTGATGATGAACACTGTGTATGTGTTCGAAATATCCAGTTAAATAATTTTATATCTATTCACTGTCAATAAAAAGGTATCATCCCTATTTTGAACTGTTTTACTTTCGTCATGGAAAGGCAGTGTGGTCTTCGAAGTTATCTAAATTAAAAGTTCTAGTGGGCTTTTTAAGTAACCAAACAATTAGAGAGCAACTAGCCCACCTTACCATCCCCTTTTCCTCATAATCATCTAATTAAAACTTTGAGAAAGCCTTGTAGTCAAGAAAAGTAAAATTAATATGCAAATTTCGTTTTGATTAATTTAACATGCCCCCCTATCTATAAAATGATCTACATACTTTCATTTATTATAGCTAATCCGCACCTACACAACATTGCATATAACTTCATGAAATTTTAAGCAAATTAGATGAGTTAAGTAAACTACTACTTCCACCACTACTACCAACTCATTGCAGAATGAAGAAGCCTGAGGCCGAAATAGGTACGCAGGGTCCACCTCTATCCTAATCTAATGAATGCCTTCCTGAAGTTCCCATCTCGCTTAAATCTTGCTTTTTGACATTATCTCACCGATATCGTGGACGAACTGATTTTGCTTCGACCCTAGGCAGTTGGCCGAAAGTGACAATCTTGGAGAACCTGTCAACTTTGACCCGCAGAACGTGCCATAGTCATCTCAACCTTTCTCTCATTATAGTCCAAGAGAGTGGAATTGAACCATACTTTTATACAGCCCATTGCATAAAATACGGTCAGTCAGCCAGGTATCCTGAACAATCCGTGGCCAATATCTTTAGAAAACATCTAGCACATCTTCCTCTTGTTTTTGGAACACCAGTGCTTCAGAACCAATATCTGACCGCTGTCATTACTCTAGCTTTTAAAATTCCAATCATGGTTCGTAGACTTATCTTCCTATTTTTTCAAACTTTTTTTTTTTAATGTGAAAAACACCTTGAATCTTGGCTATTCGACTTTTAACATCGACCTCCATTCGTTTCGACCCCACTTGATTCTATCTTCTCACATTGCCCTTCCTGTGATCCAGGAAAAAGTCCATCAGTATGATTCATATAAATGGGGATGGGAAACAAGCCTACTTAACTCCCGATAGAGTTATAAATAATCTGTATAATATATTTGTCTGGTATCAAACAGTTCGTGGTAACAAACTGTAGTAAGTAGCGACCCGGCTCAATGATAAACGGAACTCTAAAACACGGAATTTTGATGCTAAAAGATACATCAAAAGAATTAAATTTTCATGCTGATTCTAAATATATAAGTTTCATCAAATCTAATCTTTGTCATCAAAAGTTACGAGCTATTTTGGAAAATAGGGGGAAACACCCCCTAAAAGTCAAAGAATCTTAAAAAAAATAACACCATCACATTCAGCGTATCATCATCCCCTCCGCAATCCCTCGCTCTTTACGCTAAAGTTTGACTCTTTTCCACAATTCTGCTTTTTAAAACAATTAAAAGCTTTAGTGTAAAGAGCGAGGGATTGCGGAGGGGACAACCCATCTCATATACGGAGTAATTTCTGTTCGTTTTAAGTTTTAATGTCGCTCCTTACATTCAGTTTAAAAACCTAGTTTTTTTATTTAATAAGATACAAGGATAAGATTGTTACTAAAGCTCTTCTATCATCTGAGTCAAACGCTTGCTTATGAACCAGAAAAACTAAGGACTAAAGCAGTTTGATGACTCAGGCACTTCACAATTTTTAATATACGTGTGGAAATTTGGTCGACACATCCTCTGCCATTACTAAAACTGAACAGCTTTTCTCTCAGAAATTTGTCTGCAATACCTCTCAGTCGAAAAAGTATCATCATGATCACTCTTATCACCTTTGTTGTATAGGGGTTTAATTAGGATTTTCAGTTTAGTAAGTTTTTCTGAATAATGAACAGCGAGAAAATTGTTTAATTTGGATTACATTCATTTTGTTTTATAGACTGATAGAGTGCATCTGTGGATACTTAAGTGGGCTAGGTTAGACCTTTCTTACTAAGATTCGCCCATAAAATTGCATTTGTTTATGGTGTCTGTTGAAACAACTAACTAATTATCCCGGCGTTGATATTATTAGATTCTTTCTAATTTCTGCTATTATAGATGGCGTTCATTTAGTTGTCTGGCTGGTGCTGTTTACCATTTACAAACATATTGTTTGCTTACTGAATTTTGGCAATTAGATAGCCAAGTGCCAATCTGTCTAGCTCACAAAAGATTATTTTTAACCCGGTTCCAAATTTTGTATAAAGGTCAATGCTTGATGGATTAAGAGCCGAGACAAATGTCGGAAAGGCTGTGAGTTGTTTCACCCATAGCAATCTTTTAAAAAATAAAAAGGTATCACACAGTGAGCTTGTGATCAATTCTAGATTAATCAAGTATCAAAAGCAAGATGATAATGTTTTAGATTTGCGTAAATGGTTTGCTATAGCTTCTAAAGAGAAACGAGTCATGCTAATATTGGGTAATTTATTCGCCGAGTGCTATACCTGTTATTGGTAGTGCGGCTGCTGCTTATGTGGTCTCGCAAGTGAATGAACTCAATCGAAAACTTGACGGGCTTATCCAGGCAAAAACAAGTGTCTGGCTTTACTAGCCCCCACGCACCTCCGAATCAACTCCAGCGTAACGTAAAACCACTCACTTATGCTGTAGTCTTGACTATCCCAACCAAACTTCACCAGAGGAAGTAATTTGTAGACAGTCTATATCTGGCTACTCCGAAAGATTTTGAACAAATAAAGCTCTCGATAGCGAATGGAAGGTTGTTGTACAAAGCAAAAATGCTGACAATTCTATCGCAGAAAGTTTGAAACAATCCCAGCAAAATATAACAGCGTCAGTAAAATATCCATCTTTCATTGCAATCGTTCAAATTATTCCTTCAAAATAGATGAGTCCAAGCTCGTGGCACGTGTTCTTAACTGCTCTAAAGTAGTTCAGTGTGTTCGATCTAGGGCATTTAAAGTTTACTTCGAACAGCAACTTCATTTGCAGATATTCCTGAGTGAATCTATCGAAACAGGCTATGATAGACTGCCTGCACGTTCATTTTCATTCCAAAAAATTGTTTTAATTGTCATCAAGTCGGTCACAAAGCAGCGGAGTGTAAGAATGGCACCCTTGATTCAAGATGCGGTTCTGTCAAACACATCTCATCCCGCGAGAATCAATGCTCTAAGTCAATGCTCTATGTAATTTGTAAGATTTCTGGTCACACCAGTTAAAGTGTAAAGGGTCCATTCAATCTAAAGAGTAAAAAAAAGGATTTGTAATGCACCAACCAGGAATCTCTACAAAACAGTACCGAGATGTGAAATTTGTTTCATAGAACATAAATGATAATTTCGCAAATAAAATATAAGTAATGGAAGGTATGCTGCTGAATAATAATTTAATGTGTATTCAGGAACATTTCATTGCACGTCCTAGGCCTAGTTTATTGGATGTGAGTACATACTTCCGTATTTTTTCCGTTTCGGCAAAGTGTGTTCCTTCCCAAGGTCCTCCGTCTGGAGGCCTGGCAACTTTAGTTTCAGCGACTATCCAATCAAGTTTGTTTAGTTCTAATGATGTTTTTATAGCAATGAGGGTTCGGTCTTGTGTAGTGATAGTGATAAATAGTGATAAATGTGTATTTATCCACTAATTATAAAAATGATGAATCGGAACCATTATTTGCACAAGCCTGTGAGATTTTGCATGCATATACTAGACAAATTCCAAAACTTAATATCGCTCTTGTTGTTGTCGGGGACCTTAATTCTAATATTAATTTTTCTGAATCAGCAGCATCACTTCGTGCTTCTATTCTCTGTGATATTTTTTCTGATGAACTAATTGTGCAGCCAAAAATTGAAAATTTCACATATATTCACACTTCTTGTCATACATCAAATCTAGACGATGTAGTTACTTCGATAGATTACCCGATTTCCGTAGTCACCGTAATATCGAATTACCAATTATCAGACCACCTTCCCATAGTAGCGTCTTTTAAACTAGATTTATAATATATACCAATAAGATAAACCCAAGCCTAAATAGTTTTCAAAAATAGACTGGAATAAGATGTATATCAAGAAGTACATTTGCTCCTATATTAAGAAGTTGTTGACTCTTTTTTTAAGATTTTCACATTCCTTTCCAACTTCTTCATACATCTTGCCCTAGTGATGATTCTGAGATGCAGATTACTCTTGATTTTATTGTGCTGAGATTCCTCGCTCTAAGATATGCCGAAAAAACAGCGGTTCCAACTCGAAAAATATGCATCTACAGTCAAGTTCCCGATTGGTAAAAAAATAAAAAAAAACTCGGAGTCTCACTAAGTTGTTACAATGCAAGCCATAGTAATAGCAGTCTCCAAGTTCAAACGAAAATCTTCGTCTGGTATTGATAATATTAATGCATATCATGTTTTCCATGGAGCCCCTTTGCTCACGCCAAGTCTAGGATTGCTCGTGCAGATGATATTTGACACTTTAAGCTACCGTCATCTTTTTGCATCGGCGATCTCACTCTTGTCCCCAAGAAAGGCAAATCTAACATTCAGTGTTCAACCTTTAAGCCTATAACAATCTCTACTAAATTCTGTAGACTGTTTGAGCTGCTCTTTATAGATGAATTAAAGGAAAAATGTAGTGTTCCGCCATACCCGTTTGGTTTTCAGAATAAAATAGGGT
Organism: Artemia franciscana; assembly: GCF_032884065.1. Classification (NCBI taxonomy): domain Eukaryota; kingdom Metazoa; phylum Arthropoda; class Branchiopoda; order Anostraca; family Artemiidae; genus Artemia; species Artemia franciscana. Next base: position 31,228,337 of record NC_088880.1, on the reverse strand, counting down.
GCATTGATGCCCTTAGTGCTGTTGCTAATGTCCCACTAGAGGCTAAACTGACCCAAGAGTATCTCGTTCTAGCAAAACATAAAATTAGGCGTGCATTTGACTTATTGTTACACGGAACCATACTCCATCATATGGCAAAAAAAGGTGTTCATTCCTCTATTATTCGTACCCTGAGAAATTTCTATTCCCGGATCAAGATACGCATGAAAATTACACATCCATTTAACTTACCGGTTTCTGATTCCTCTCATCTTTCAAGTGCTCCACACAATAGTCTTTCTTGGCCCAGTAACCCACCAAATGATCTGAATAGTTTTGTTTCTGCTAATAAATGTACGCGTCAAGGTGCAATCACTTCTCCTACTCTTTCTAACAACGGTGTCCTAGATACTCAATCAAAATGCATTTTCTCATTATAAGGCCGTCCTTGCTAAGTAGTTTGCACGCTGGTGTGAGAATTCTTTGTCCAAGGGTCACGGGTTTAATTTCAGAAATGACCAGTTATTTGGTTTGGAACGGGGGTCAGTGGTGTGACTCCCTACCTGTTGACCTAGCTCTAAATGCTAGTGGAGTTAACCTAGCTCTAAATGGGTACATGGAGAAATCTGAGGAAGGTAAGCAGGAAGGGTATGTGAAAGCATAGGATGGTTGGCCCCTAGCCCCCCCGTTACACTTCCTGGCTGAAGGGCCATTAAACGGAGATCAGCACCGCCAGTTTGGACCTTATGGGTCTAGTGCCGTCTTACTTACTAAATTATATCGTAACTTATATCTAACTTATATCCAGCTACAAACGTGAAACTTATCTGTTATGTAGATGATGTCCTTAACTCTAGCATGTCATTACAGCGTATTGAAGAAAACTTTAGCATACTCGAGAGTGAATATTCTAAATTGGGGCTGGAATTTAACTCGGGGAAAACTGACATTCATCTATTTAATTGGGGTAATTTGGGTCCCACACCGTCCATCCAACTAGGAAGTTCTTTAAGACAGCCAGTTGAAAAGCTTGTTTATATTTGTCTATCAATTGGCCCATCCCTACAGCAAACCCGTCTTCTGTTGATTCCCTGCCTTGAAAAAAGAATGTGGTGTGTCTTATGCTTCAGTTGTCCGAAATAAAAGACGTTTCAACCGACTAGTCCTCGCTAAACTATGTAATTTAATAGCACTACTACATTTTCTATACACAGCATCATTTTGAAATATTTTCTCACAAACAGATAAACATAAACTCCACTCAGTATGCTTCAAATTTGCAAGATAATTACTTCATTTACCCCTTTGACTTAACTTACTTGACTTAGTGCTTCTGCCAAAATGCTTCCTGTGTCGAGAGTGATGCTACATGGTCCCTCCATTTAGACCGGTCTCTTGCAAGGATTTGGACGTCTCCTGAATATTTGCCATGGCCTTCCATCTGGTTCCATCTGGTACTATTGAATATGGAGGAATCTCCTAACTAAACCCTCCACGCAAAGGGTGGCCTTAACCTCAAAAGGTCGGTGGCGCCCACCCCAGAGACACTCAATAGTTAGACTCCTCTAGATAATCTGATCCCAGGCCTAGGGTTCGTTGGGATTGCGACCCGCCTAGGGTCGGTTGGCCTTGGACTTGAGAACTTAAGTGCAACGAATAGTGATGCTATTGCCTCGGATGATCGATCTTCTCTTTACCCTTCAAGACCTCAGCAAGTCCCCAGACCGAAATTTGACCATCGTTTATCCTGGTGGACCCGAAATTCAGTATTAATCCGCAACTATAAAATAACCGACCCAGCAACAGCTCTATCAAAACGTATTTCAAAACACAATCAAAAACACGGGTTTTATCCATGGTATCCTCTTTTTATACAGTAATATCTAATGTTGGATGTATGTAAAAGTTGTTCAGTGTTTTGTAAATGTTCTTTATCAATTGTTCTGATAGTTGTGATGTCTCTTTTTTTCTTTTTCATATTCTTTTTTTTGTCGTTTTATCTGTATTCTCTGTCTCTATATACTTCTGTATTGTATGATGGGTTATAAATAATTAAATAAATATCGCTAGGTTTTTCCCTTTAAAAAAAAATCATATTCATTGTCTTAAGTAACTTATTTCTAGCCTCACAGGCAAAATATTTAATTTCTTAAATGTGGTTTCAAATGAATACAGAATAGACATTAAGTTAGCCGAAGAAATTCGTATGAGCCTACACTTTATGTTCTATATTTTTTTCATATTCTGCTGTATGGGTTTTAAAACTCGTTTCAACCAACTGTTTTGTATTTTTTCACTTTATTACTAGTTTGTAACATAAAGTGGTCAGCCCTCTTTTATTAGGCTACCTCTGAAATTAATCTAGCGAAATTAGGCTACCTCACAGTCTATAAGCTCATGTACTTTCGATGCCCCCTCTTGTATGGATAAAACAAGATTGGGCGCAACAAAGGTGTAAAACAAATAGCCTACTGTTGTAAAAAACTTGATACTGCAGCAATGACAACAAGCCCCGGTGGCCGTGGTGACCTACGTTCCAATCTTAAATTGGATAAATTTTTGCCTTAGAGGAGAACACTGATGCCTTCGTTTTAAAAAGACTAAAATGTCAAAAATTGTTAATTCATTAAAAAAACATTTTAAACTCAATTTCAAATTAACAAAAATGTAGAAAACATATTTTTTCTCCCAAAAATTACAAATAAAAGTAAAAACATGGAGTTTATATGACCTGAACTTTATTTACTAATTTTCTTTAACTTATCAACTTTTTTTATTTATAAATTGAAAATGAAGATCCATTTGATACTTTTATTACGTAATCCCAAATGTGCTTTGCTTCTCTCATTTTTATCTGTGTTCGTATACTCTCGGGATGAAATAACCCTACCTTTTAGACAGTTTTAAACTGAATTAAAAAAATCAATTTGCATTCTCTGCGCGATAAATTTTTGTCGATTCTTTCGCTTCTTTAGTGACATTTTACTTCTATAGCTAGATCTAACAGAAGTTATTAATATGTTTTTTTTCTTCAGATTACAGTGACACAACAGGCAGGAGTACAAGTGACAAATATCCTTCGATGCTTCCCCCCTGCTGGAATAAAAGAACCTATGTGCAATCCTTTGGTTGTTGATCCATGCCAATTAGATAAAACCGGCTTATTATGTAAATGCAAAGATAAAAAAGAGGATACAGCTAAAGTTTGCCCTCCGGCCGCCATGTCTCCAAGCCCGGACGATGAACTTTTTTGTGATTGCAGAGAAAATAATCTTTTGGGACGTTAATGAACCATTGAACTTTTGAAATTAGCATTTATTTTGTATTTACAAACGTTATAAATTGTATATGCAAAAATTATGTTGAACTTTTGTGACTTTAATGAACCTCTGAATTTTTGGGTTTAAATTTGATTTAATTTATACATCTATGGTTTCGGGAATAAATTCTGTATTTTTATCTGAAATTTCTAGTGTGTAACTTTGTTCAAACTATATTTGCTATATATATATATATATATATATATATATATATATATATATATATATATATATATATATATATATATATATATATATATATATATATATATATATATATATATATATATATATATATATATATATATATATTTGCTATATATATATATATATATATATATATATATATATATATATATATATATAAATATATATATATATATATATATATATATATATATATATATATATATATATATATATATATATATATATATATATATATATATATATGTATGTATATATATATATATATATATATATATATATATATATATATATATATATATATATATATATATATATATATATATATATATATATATATATATATATATATATATATATATATATATATATATTTGCTTTAGGAACACAAATTTTAATTTGCAATGACAATGATTTATAGACAGACGAACATCAATAATAGTCACTTACAATCAAAGCAATCTGGTCCGTCCCAAAGTACCGGAAAAGGTTCATTTACAAAGACCAAATATTCAAGTTGTCGTGTGTCTATTAAAGGGAAGTTATATAGTATTTTTCCTAACTACAAATATGGACTTTTGTGTCAATATCTTATCCCGTGAGTTTTCCTGTATTTTTTTTTTTTTTTTTATCTAGGTTCTTGCGTCAGTAACTCCTATGAATTTCGTCGCTTACTATTCCAAAGAAGTAAAAGGCGTAGGCTTTTCCCTTTCTTATAGTAGGGGAAAGATACGGAAAAAAATGGTCGAACCAGGAAAAATTGGTACAGAAATTGTTTTTGCATCATTGTGTTCAGAAAAGAGAGCTCTACAACATATCAAAAATCTAATCTCCATCCCGTTGCGAAATTCCCTTTTTTTTCACGTTTTTTGTGCCTATTTTTTAGATATTTCCAGAATCCGAGAATGAGGAACCGTGAAAAGAAAAGTAATTTATTGATGGTTTCCCTTTTAAGAAACGATTGTTTTTGTGCTCTTTTATTAGACAGAAACATCACGTTTAGTCATTGAATTCTTTTTATGTTTTGTTTTTGTTTTTGTATGAAGTAAAAAAAAAAAAAAAAAAAAAAAATCAAGCGACACACGATCACGGGGTATTTTTCGAAGAGGAGCACGAATTTTTCGGTTCAGAATGAGGGTTTTCGTTGTAACATTCACCGACAGCTCACTTATTCCCAGTTCTCTTTTTTAGATGGCTGAGACCGCAGTTTTATGTCCCCTTTGTGAACTTTCAATAGACACCTCTGAATCGTCGGTACTGGCAGAAAAAGGAGCTACGGCGATCAATGAAGCTAGCAAAACGAGCGGTACCAGCATCTCTGTCGAGGCAGGGAACCAAGTCCATGTTGCTTGCAGAAAGACTTTCACAAACAAAATATACCTGTCGAAAATTGAGAATGAGAGACGACGAACCTTGCAAGAAAGACGGAAGCAGAAAAAGTGGTACTCCGATCACGGACTCCAAGTTTCAACTTCCAAGAGTGTTGCTTTTTCTGCACTACAAGGATAAATCTCCACACTACCCACAGAAAAGGACACGAGTGGTACAAGGTTCGGACTAAAGACTTTAGAGAGAGTATAAAGGCAGTGTGCAAAAGCCGTGATGATGATTGGTCAAATAACGTTTTCCGCCGAATATGTGCAGTGTCAGACCTGCACGCAGTTGACGCCATTTATCACGCAGCCTGTTCTTCTATGTTTCGATTAAATAAGAGCCTTCCAGCCAGATTTGCGACGCAAGAACTTTTTGGAATACTCGAAGATACTGAGCCAGATAAAAAAACGTCCAAAAAGGGGGAGGCCAGGTCACGATGAAAGATATCAGGCGTTTTTGAAGCTGGCTACTTTTTTCGAAGAAAATGACGAAGAACAGTATACAGTCAGTGAACTTGTTGTTAAAATGGGAGAGATTTTGAATGGGACAGACCTTGAACCGTACTGTAACAAGTACTTGAAGAGCGAGCTTCTGGAATATTTCTATGACCAGCTAGTATTTGCAACTATTGACGGTAAGGCTGACGTGGTGACATTCAAAGAAAAAGCATCAGCAATACTCCAGAATTTTTATTACTTGGACAAAACCGATAACGAAGAGAGTGAGAAAATCAAGCTCATTAGAGCAGCAGCAAAGATTATCAAAAGTGATATCAAAGGACTGCCAGCACAGAAGGAATCATATATGACCGCAAAGCAGATTTCTTCTGGAGAACAGCTGGAAGGCTCTCTACCTGATAGCCTAATGGTGTTCTTAGATGAAATATTCGTTGGAACCGATATTTCCTTCAAAGTGCTTGCCATTGGCAACTCCATCGTTCAAGCAGCTCGCCCGCGTGCCCTCATTTGTCCACTGCAACTAGGCTTAGCAGTGCAACTGGATCACCATTTCAAGTCCAGATTTCTTATTGACACTTTACGCAGCCATGGATTCTGCTCCTCCTAAGCTGAAGTCCAGAAATTTAAACGCTGTGTATCAGTCCATGATGAATCTAGCCTTGCAGGAGTTACATCCGCACATGCTGTGCAGCATGTAGCTGATAATGCAGATCACGATGTTTGCACGATGGACGGAAGAAATACTTTCCATGGGATGGCTCTGCTAGCAACAGTCACGCCTCCTCTCATTAACAGCCGATCGCCCATTCCGAGAGTTGAAGTTTCATTAGATGAAGTAGCCCAAAAAGGAAAAATTCCCATCTACCCTTACCGCTTAAGTGAGACAGTGCTTTCAAAGTTGCAATATGAGAAGATCCCTGGCAAAAATGTCAACGACCCGTATGCCTCACTCGATCAGCACTGGTTAGCTACCGGGTTCCTGAATCTCCCAAGGCCGAGCTGGAATGGATTCATGCAGTCAGTTTTCTCTAACCAAATACATCATGAAACAGGAAACCTTCGCACCAAGGCAAGCGTCTTGTTTTTGCCCATGATTGACCTCCCGTCTAGCAACGAATCCTGCCTTTACTCAACCTTGCGCTTTGTAGCTTCGCAAGGCAGAACCTACGGATTCACACCCGTTATCACATTTGATCAGCCGCTCTGGTGGAAGTCTATGAAGACCCGCAAGTCCGACACGACGAATGAGCTGAGTAGTATTGTTCTCAAGTTAGGCGGTTTTCATTTGATGATGAGTTTCGTCGGATGCATAGGACACCTCATGGAAGGTTCTGGTCTGAAAGAGGTTCTGGAATTGGTATACGCGACTGGTGCAGTGCCGCACATTCTTTCTGGAAAAGTGATTTCTAGAGCTGTTCGAGCTCACATTCTCGTGAGCTCGGCCATATATGCACATCTCCTCGAAGAAGAGCAAGCGACGTTGACGTCTCTAGACATGTCTACTGTCTTCGCTAACGTACTGGATGGATACCTCCCACCCGAAGATCTCAGTCATGATCCCCAGCTCAAGCACCTTGAAAACTTTCTCAAGCAGAGACGCCAAGACCTGCTGACTCAGAGAACTGTGATGCTCTGGTTTCAGTATCTTGACATGATTGGGATACTGCTTAAGTTCATACGTGCCGAGAGACTAGGCCTGTTGGATTTGCACCTACAATCTGCAGTAGAGATGCTTCCGTTTCTAGCAGTATCTGGACATAACCTCTATGTGAAGTCGGTCTGGATATACCAGCAAGAGATGGCTAAGCTTCAAACTAGTCACCCACCAATCTTCGAAGCATTTGAACAGGAAGGTCATACCATTAGAAGATCAGAGCGACGCTGGGCTGGGCTCTCGGCAGATCTTGTCATCGAGCAGGAGTATATGAGAAGTCTCAAAACATCGGGCGGTCTTACAACTGGAGGTGGGATGACAGAACAGCAGAGAGCCATTTGGGTTCTGTCAAGACCAGCATGCCTGGAGATCAACCTCTTGATGCAAAATTTGACAAAAATTGGTTACTCGACAAGTGAGCAGCACCGCGACATGAGTTCCAGTAGAAAGGAGCGTGACTTCGACGATACCCAGAAGCTCGTCAGATACTTCGGAGAATCTTCTCCGTTCAGAGGTGACAATCAGCTTAGAAACATTGCCAACGGCATAACATCTTCCCAAGATGTTAATGTTGACGAGGCCGATGTGGCTGGAAAGTTGATTCTATGTAAGATGACGGGAAAAACCTTGAAGGAGCAAGTCTTCAAGAAAACAGAACAAGTGACCCTAATGAATGCCAAAAAGGCGGGGTCCTCTGTGGTAGTGCACATAGATCTAGCGCTCCTTTTCCAGCGGTTTATAAAAGTAGCCCAACGAACTTACCTCCGAGAAGAATACTTCAAGTACGAACTTTGTACGATTCCTCCTTCTCTTTTCGAAAGCGATGGCCTTATGAGAAAAGCAGATAAGCCAGAGCTTGCAAAAGCGATCTTTCTGGCTTGCGGGATTGAGACTCAGTCACCCTCAAGACCTGCTTCTGCGTGTAACATCGTCTTGGGTGGTGGTTCTCTTCTACATCGAGTTTCATGGAAGGTAGGGTCAACCTTCAAGGTCATCTTTGCTTCATACTTCTATTACGTACAAGCAAAGTACCCTAGTGCGATCGTTGTGTTTGACGGATATGAAGGTGGTCTAGCAATCAAAGATGCTACCCATTTACGTCGAGCAAGGATGGTTGGCCGCCAAGTCTTTTTCACCGAAGAGATGACCCTCTTGCATGAAGAAAGAAGAGTTTCTTTCATGTAAGGCAAACAAAGGACGTTTCCTGAAGCTGCTCGGCAACCATTTGGAAGCCGTTGGTTTCCGAATTTTCCACTCGGAAGGAGACGCCGACGTTCTTATTGTAGAAAAAGCCGTAGAAGCTGCTAGTCTTACAGACACAATCGTGGTTGCTGATGATACTGACATCTTGGTTCTTCTGATCAGTCGATCACATTCGCTTTCCGGGCGTTTATATTTCTCACCTGAAGCTAAGTTTGGCGGTACTAGTTCAGCTTGGGATATTAGTGAGATGAAGCAGAAGCTAGGAACAGATGTCAGCAATCTGATACCGTTCTGTCATGCCGTGCTGGGTTGTGACCCAACCTCTCACCTTTACGGAATAGGAAAGGGCAAAGCCGTTCAGCTGCTACTTTCCAACAAGAGTTTCGGGGACAGCGCTGCTATATTTAGCGACAAGCTCGCATCGCTTGACGACATTGTGGCAGCAGGAGAGCGAGCATTGTTGATACTGTACGGTTGCCCTGATGTTTCGAACCTGGACACTGCCAGAAAGCTAATCTTTCACAGAAAAGTGAGGACTGCCACCACTTTCGTGCATCCACAAGAACTGCCACCGACTCAGGCAGCAGCGAAGTACCACTCGCTACGTGTCTACTGCCAAGTTCAAATCTGGCTCGGAAACCCAGTAGACCCTTTACGCCTGGGATGGAAACTGCAGGATAACGAAGTTTTTGCACCAATAAAAACAGATTTCCCTGCCGCTCCGTCTCAGCTGCTGAAAATTATCAAATGCTCGTTTCGTATTGACGGCTGTGATAGTGAAAAGTGTACCTGTAAGAAAAACGGACTTGAGTGTACTATAGCATGCCGTGCCTGTAAGGGAAGCTCGTGCACAATTCGAAGTTTCAAGAAGAAGAACTTAGTGAAGAAGAATAACAGTTAACTGTGATGATGAAAAATCTAGTTCCTATATTTTGATGAAGTGCAATTTTTATATGTTTGAAAAATAAGATAAAAGCTTTTCTCTGAACACATTAAGTTAGAACCTACCTTGTCTCATGGTGTTTGGCGCTGAGGTGTTTCGTCATTCCTGTTTATTGTTGTTTAGTCTTTTTTTTCTAAGCCTTTCGTTTACATAGCCAAATAGACTACAACGCTGGTAAGAGTTTTTTTCCCCAAAGACACGGTTTTTTTCCCCATTTTTTTTTTGCTGATAAATATTTTTCTTTTGGTCAGGTAACGAAATGAGTATCAGAAATGAATTCAGAGCCAAAAGCTGATCTAAAAAGATGTGTAAAACATTATAGTTTACGTTTTAATTTTTTTCCCGATTTTTGAGAAAATAAATAAAAACATTAAAAAAAAACAATTTCGCATCGAGCTAGAGATTTAGATTTTTGATATGTTGTTAAGCATTTTTTTCCGGTCTGGATGGTGAAGAAACCATTTCTGTACCAATTTTTTCCTGGTCAAAACTTATTTTTCTCCTACTATTAGTCACGGTTGCATAAAAAAATTATAAGGAGCTTACGTGTTCAATTTTTTTTCAATTACAATTATATAAAAGGACGAACTATAGGCCATAGTAACTGAAATTTAAAAATAAGGGAACTTTAAGCAAAATTATAGTAAACAACGACTCGCCCATAGCACCTTAAACACTATAATAAATAATCGTATAAATATCATTTTTGCATCTCTAGTTGCTATCTAGTAATAGATGAAACGCAGCTCACATTAACCAAAAGTTAAGAAATACGTTAATAAAAACTGCCTAATGAGTAAATATTGCTATCTGTTAATGATGACTATTATTTCTGCTCACCTGAAAAATAAAAACTTATAACAAAAAGTTGTAATAAGTCGCCACTTCTAGCCCATAGTAACTGAAAAGTTACATAAGGGAATTGTATGGTTGCAAGTCAGGGGAATCTTATATTAAATAACAAACAATTGCCGATAGTGACTGAAGAATTAACAGAAAGAAAAGAAGAAACTATGGCCTATGGTACTCCATTGGCTGATGTAGGATGACCGATAGCCAAAGATTGTCCTTGTTGGCCAACCGTCTGAGGCCAAACGGAAAGCAGGTTGTCCCGAACTAGAGTTGGAGAAGGTCGTAAAGAAAGTAAAGTTTAGAGTACCGAACAAACTGTAGCCCAGATTAACTAAAATACTAAATCAAAATACAATTTTAGACAAAGACTAAATCGCCAAATACATGAATTCCAGTCCATAATAACTGAAAATGAGACAAAACCCTAAACCTATGGTAGTCGCCATGAAATCAAATCAATTTTTTTTGACATGGGTACATGAAGGGTATATGAAGGTCCTGGACCTTCATGTACCCATTTGATGTTCACCCCAATGTTATTAATAGATAATAGCCGACAGTGGCGTAAAAAATTGTGCGTGACATTTATAGACTTTGAAAAGGCCTTTGACTCACAGCTTCGCGAGACTTTATAGAAATGACAAACCTTTTATGGGACCCCTGAGAAGTCGGTAGCCCTCATAATGGCTCTATACGAAGACTCTAAATGCTGTGTTAAAACGACAAAAAGAAGTTCAGGCTACTTTCGTGTCCTTTCTGGTGTTAAACAAGAAATTGTCTTGTCACCTTTCCTGTTTGTCCTAGCCATTTTTTACATTTTTTTCTTGACATTTTTCTTATTATTACTGTTGTAAGTAGAGAGGCTTCTGGTCCATAAAGTCTAATACTTTAAGCCCATTTAAAATGTGATTTTACTAGTATCAATATTTAAAATGATAGAATTTATTAGGTAAATGTGTCTAATAGATCAACAGTCAATGGTATTGGGATGCTTAAACATGTGATCCATTTAATTGTTCTTGGAGCTATGCAGGGAATTCTCATTGCGTAGAATAGATTATAAAGTAGAAAGTATTTCCCAAATTATAATACTAAGGAAGGCTTTTTCGGTCCAGCGGTCAAGTGCAAAGTTCCATTGGGTGGGAAATTTATTTGGATTCTATGGCGGAAAAGAATCTTTGGAATGTAATAGTCCCCTGAGGAAAATTTCTCGAAGAAAAATATCTGGAAGAAAATAAAAAAAAAGAGTAATATTGAACAAAATGAAACATCTTTTGAAAGATTATGTATCAGCGCTTGTATGTACCGTCCTCAGTGTCAACCGGGATTATCCACGGGCAGCTAAAGAAACAAGTCTTGCGAGATTGTGTCATTTCCAATAAATATACCAAGTCACGCAAGATTGCATCACCCTCAACATAAGTAAGCATTAAAAATTATGTAGACTCTCCCGCTCGATTAGCAAACTCTAATAAGTCATATTACGTAACAAGCAAAGAAAACATGATTTTGCAAGGGGTCTCAAAGTTTTCCCCTAAACCCTTCGGTTTCTAAACGATCAAAAAACAATCATATTAAATTTATCTTTGCACCTTGAAATGACAGGGCCCTGACGGTTTTTCCTAGCCCTCGTACGATTTTAAACATATTGACTAAAGATATCTCTAAGAAAATATCGCTATTACGTAACAAGCACTTGCATCTTTTAGAAAACACTCCCTATTATGTAGCTTGCACCTCCACCTTGAAGAAAATTAATAACTCCTGTGTCTTGAGGGAATCGATGTTAAACTTCTTCATGATCTTAAACCATTAAGGAGGAAAAGAGTAGTTGTTATGGACCATTTTAAAGTATTGCCCCCCTCACTACTTATTACCACTACTACTGCAAGTGCAAATGAGACCATTTGCAACTGCAACAATGAGTATGTCCGACGGCAACAACTTGTGACTGTGACGGCGACTGCTAGCGACTGGTACCAAATTCACTTGCGACTAATTTTACTGATTTTTAAGGGATTTTAAACAAAATCAAAACATATAACGTACAAACTAATTGTTAGAAGAGCGCATGAGCAATATCTCAGAAGGTCTGAGGGCACTAAGCTGAAACTCTCAGGGTATTTTGATCAGTGCTAGAACTTTCAGAAAATGATTAAAGGGATTTCGAACTGAACAAAGAGAAACTCTGTTCATTCATTTTATTAAGGGATAATATCTGCAATATCTTAAGAGTGGCTAAGAGTAAAAATGTTTAATAAAATATACTATGTTCGTCTCAATTACAAAAAGAATGTATCTGAAATCTTCCAAGAAAGGCTGATGGTATTTAGATTACATTTTTGGGAATGTAAAGGAGGTATTGAAATAAACCAAAAGCCACTAATTAGAACTAAGAAATTAGATTTCTATATTTCAATTCTTACGCTAAAGACATGACAAGCTAGAGGTATATCCGGTATATTAACTAAACCTAAAAATTTGGCAGTCAAAACGGAACAGAAATTTATTAAAAAAAAAACTTTCCAAAAAAGAAGCTTTTCAATGATAAGTAAAAATAAATTCCAGAGATATTACATAAACAATTTAAATCTCTACCCCCGATAATATAGGCCATAGTTAGCTAAATACCGGGCAATCAAGAACGAACAGAAATTAATAAAAAAAAATCCAAAAAATATGTTTATCAAAGAAAAAAAAAGATGAAATTACGCTAAATTTCAGCAAAAATTAATTTCTATTATGATTCAAACTCAAAATGACCAGAGATAAAACGAAGCGAACCAAATATAAATAAACAATTTCAGAAAACAATCATACAACAGTTACTAACATAAAAACTGAAAATGAATATGCTATGTGTCTTGAATATGCTCTATGTGTCACGAATATGTCTTGAACAGCCTTGGAAAGAACTAATAAATTCAAAACGAATATTTGCTATACAATGATGTTAATTGCTGAAAAATCATCAGTTGAGAATTTTATTTAACTGCAATCCTCAGTTTTGTTTTCAATGTTACAACAAGTACATAAGAAAGTATTTGTACAATAATTTGTTTGAAAACTGTATTTGCCCGTCATCGGAAAGTGATTGGAACAGTCATCTTAAGAACTAAAAAAAGAAACTAAATATTTGATATTTCATGCAAATTTATTGCTTAAACCTTAGCAGTTAAAGATTAACACAGTATTCGTTAGATCTTTATAGTAAAGGATGGGGGCCGTAGTCAAAGTCTTGTTTGTAATAATTTTTGTGCGTCTTGAGCTTGAATCGTATGTTGAATTTTTCTTTTCTTTTTGTTTACCGCAGGGTAGATCGTTCCGAACTCATGGTACTTGAAAATCTGGAGTGGGCCTTTTTTCAGAGATAAAAAGATTGTATTTTCCGAAAGTGGTGTTTTCTAATTTTTTGCCGCTATAATACGGTTTTGCACCAAAGATAGTAAAATTTGCCATTGATTGACAATTCTGAAATAGCCAATCCATATTATGAGCATAAGAAAACTACCAATTCAGCTTCCCAGTTGCAGAAAAAGAAGTGCCATATTTTGGCACATCGTTCCTGGAAAGACACCTGGTCTAGCCCATATGAGCTAAATAGTGAATATATATATTTATCATATTAATGATTGGCTTAACAACTAAAATAATTAGCTACATTTTTCATTAATTATGTTCAGCTATAGATACTTACACATCAGATATTATGAGGGATGGACAGTAAGTCCTTTCACGGGGAAAGAGGTTATCACGTGCCTTAAAAGGCACACTTCAATGCCTAAATTTACTAATTCTCTGTGAGTCATCACATATATATGCAAGAGGACATGCGTTTATGGGATGGGCGAAGTGGTATAGGAAAAAATGTTTCATCTCCATTCATTTAGACCAGGCTTGAATAAAAGTGCTGCTGGGTGATATCTCTCTCATAATTATAAAAAATACTTCTGAGATTTTAATGCTTCATTTAACTACAATGCATAAGAAAAAGCGTTCAAAAAAGTTTCTTTCTGGGAGGAGCAGGCTGAACTAGTCAAAGGGAATCGTCCTCGGGACAAACGATTTTCCTGAGGATTTTCCAGGGACAGCATTCCACGGAGGAAGAGGTTCTTGGAATTCATGTACATATTTCTTTGTACTAGTTTGAGTTAAATCGACTCAAAATTACTCCTTTAAGAGACTAAAATTATGTTGAAATTTGCAAATTTAATTATTTTATAAATTACTTCATAAATGAGCCAGATTTTTTTTCTTTCCTGTAATGTTGTATATATTGTCATTTTCTCTTTTTTTATTATTTAAAAAAAATAAAACATTAGCAGCTCAAAATATAGATCATTTAAAAAAAGAACACTCAATATTTTAATCTTTTAATTGTTTTGAAAGAAAGAACACCCTCCCTCTTTTTGTGATAGTTTAGCCCTTTAAATCTTGGATATTATTGTAGTTTTGTTGTCGTTTGTGATCATTTTATATTTAACTGGAAGATTATATTCAACATATCAATTGCTTTATGTAATGAGCAACAAATTACAGTTTCTATCAATACTTTTACCATTATTGAAGTTTAATATTTTTTTTTGTAAGAAACAAAACAAATTTTATTTGTTTACTCATCAAAATTAAATTTTTGTAAGGAGTAGACAGCACAAAAATACCACCCTAACAATTTATGAGTTATTTCATTACAGTAGTGTTACTTAATTTTTTTAACGAAATTATAGTTTTTAAAACGCTTGTTTATTAAATATTTTATGTCCTAAATGTTTAATGTTTTAACTGGTTAAATGTTTTTGTAACTAGACAAAAAAGGCTACTTAAGCTGTATGATATTTACAAAGCAATTGGGCACTTACGTTTATACAATAAATGTTGTGTGGCTAAAATGTTTTCTTAGATATATTTTTTGCAAAATTTCGCTTGCTAAAAGTCAGTACATATTGCATATTAGTATATATTGCAATATTTAACAGTCTGGAGTTACGTACTTACTTACATATAAGCATTTCTTATTGGGTAAAAAATGGACGTCAAACAAAATATCGTCAGGAATGCAGCATTTTTATGGCACTTGGTATTAACCAAAATTCTGCCGGTCTGTCGGTCCTGGTTTTACTACTTTAGGCACTTCCAGGTAAGCTAGGACGATGAAATATGGCAGGCGTATCAGGGACCGGGCAAGATTAAATTAGAATTAGTCATTATCCCGATTTGACCATCTGCGGGGGGGGGAGAGGGGGGCCCGTTAATTCGGAAGAGATAGAAAAACTGAAATATTTTTAACTTACGAACGGTTGATCAGATGTTAATGAAATTTGATGTTTGGAAGGATATCGTGTCTCGGAGCTTTGTTTTTGAATCCCAACCGGATCTGGTGACATTGGGGGGAGCTGGGAGGGAGAAACCTAAAATCTTGGAAAACACTTAGAGTGGAGGGATCGAGATGAAACTTGGTGGAAAAATTAAAGCACAAGTCCTAAATCCATGATAACTGGAATGGATCTGCTCTCTTTGGGGTAGTTGGGGGGGGGGAGGTTAATTCTGAAAAATTAGAAAAAATGAAGTATTTTTAACTTACGAACGGGTGATCGGATGTCAATCAAATTTGATATTTAGAACGATATCGTGTCTCAGAGCTCTTCTTTTTAAATCCCGAACAGTTCTGGTGACATTGGGGGGGGGAAGTTAGGAGGGGGAAACCTAAAACTTGGAAAACACAAAAGTGGAGGGATCGGGATGAAACTTGGTGGGAAAAATAAGCACAAGTCCTATATACATGATTGACATAACTGGAATGGATCCACTCTCCTTGGGGTAGTTGGGGGGGGGGGGTAACTCTGAAAAATTAGAAAAAATGAGGTATTTTTAACTTACGAACAGGTGATCGTATCTCAATGAAATTTGATATTTAGAAGGATATCGTGTCTCAGAGCTCTTATTTTAAATACTGACCGGATCTGGTGACATTGGGGGGGGAGGGGGAGTTGGGAGGGGGAAACCTAAAAGTTGGAAAACACTTAGAGTGGAGGGATCGGGATGAAACTTGGTGGGAAAAATAAGCACAAGTCCTAGATACATAATTGAAATAACCGGAACGGATCCTCTCTTTTTGGGGTAGTTGGGGGGGGTTAATTCTGAAAAATTAGAAAAAATGAGGTATTTTTAACTTACGAACAGGTGATCGGATATCAATGAAATTTAATATTTAGAAGTATATCGTGTCTCAAAGCTCTTATTTTAAGTCCCGACCGGATCTGGTGACAATGGGGGGAGTTTGGGGTGGAGGAACCCAAAATCAGGGAAAACGCTTAGATTGGAGGGATCAGGATGAAACTTGGTGGGAAAAATCAGCAGAAGTCTTAGATACGTGATTTACATAATTAAAACGGATTCACTCTATTGGAGGGGGGGGAAGTTCTGAAATATTAGAAAAAACGACGAAAAAACGAAGGAGTGATCGGATCTCCATGAAACTTCATATTTAAAAGGACCTCGTGACTCAGATCTCTCATTTTAAATCTCAACTGGATCCAGCGTAATTGGGGGGGGGGGCAGTTGAGGGGAACCGGAAATCTTAGAAAATACTTAAAGCGGTTAGATCCGGATGAAACTGGATGGGAAGAATAAAAACCTGTCTAAGACACGTGACTGACTTAACCGGACCGGACCTGCTCTCTTTGTTGGAGTTGGGGTTGGGGGTAATTTTGAAAATTGAGGTATTTGTAACTTACGAAAGAGTCACCAGATCTTAATGAAATTTATATTTAGAAGGATCTTGCTCTTTAAAGCTCTAATTTTAAATTCCGATCAGATCCTGTGACATTGGGGGAGTTGGAGGGGAAACCGGAATTCTTGGAAAATGTGAAAATTGGGGCTATTTTATTTTACGAATAGGTGATGGGATCTTAATGAAATTTGATATTTAGAAGGAATCCATGTCTCAGAGCTCTTATTTCAAATCCCAACCAGATCTTTTGACATTGGGGGAAGTTGGAGGGAGAAATCTTGGAAAACACTTGGAGTGAAGGAATCGGGATGAAGCTTGGTGAATAGAATAAGCAAATGTCCTTGATACGTGATTGACGGAACTGTATTGGATTCGCTCTCTTTGGGGGAGTTGGGGGGATGGGTTCAGTGATTTAGCGAGTTTGGTGCTTCTGGACGTGTTAGGACGATGAAAATTGGTAGGCGTGTCAGGGAGCTGCACAAATTGACTTGATAAAGTCGTTTTTTCAGATTCGACTATCTGGGGGGCTATAGGGAGAGGGAAAATTAGAAAAAATAGGTATTTATAACATACGAGTGGGTGATCGGATCTTAATGAATTTTGATTTTTAGACTCAGAGCTCTTATTTTAAATCCTGTCCGGCATTAAGCCTCTTATTTTCCTTTTAAATCAATCTATTGATACATAGAATTTTGCTAGAGCTCCTACCATATGATCTCTTGGCTCTTAGCTCTTCTTGTGTCGTCACAAGTGCCATATGAGCTCTTAGCTCTTCTTCTATATTAAAAAAGATTTCACAGTTTTATTTAAAGTTTTTTAATTATGCTAAAGTTTGACTCTCTCTCTCTCAACTCTACTTTTTAAAACAGTAAAAAAAACTCTAGCGTAAAGAGCGGGGCGTTGATGAGGGAGCCTCTTTTATATGCAAAGTAATTTATGTTCGTTTTAAGTTTTAATTTTGCTAAATTACTTTCAGTTATAAAAAACTAGTTTTTTTTATTTAATTTCTGAACGTTTTTGAATTAATACATGTTTTGACTTTGGCTTTCTGCAGATGAATGTTAAAACGAAATTTGTATATTTATTTTTTGCTAAATGGATTTCTCATAGTTTTGATTGAATGGTATTGAGAAAAAGGAGCATGGACCTCCGCTTAAAAAGACAAAAATTGCCCTCCAATTTTTTGGTTACTTAAAAAGACAACTAGAACTTTTAATTTCTTACGAACGTTTTTATTAGTAAAAGATATACATAACTTACAAATTAGCTTACGTAAGGAACTTCAGTATTCGCAAGTAATTATTATGTATATGAAGAGGTTTATCCCATTGTCAGTACCTCACTCTTTACAGTAAAGCTTAAATTTTGTCCCACATCTTTAAGAATGACCCTGAATCACAAAGGCCGTAGAAAAAATAGTTGAAATTACTAAAAATACTTTAGCGTAAATAGCGAGGTATTAGGTGGAGGTGAGCTCCTCATACGCGTAATAATTTCTATTCGTTTTAAGTTTTAATGCTGCTCCTTACTTATAGTTAAAAAACTTTTTCATATTTATTTTTTAATTTTTTTTCAATAACGCTAGAAAATCCTAAGCTCCCTTCATGTAAATTTGCTTCCCCCATGAAACACTCCCCTATGGAAAGTTCTCCTAACATATCCCCCTCTTCTCGGCCCCTCGTTCTAACCAAAATATCCCCCTGAAAACGTCTGTACCCTTCCCAATAACCATTACTATATGTAAGCACTGGTCAGAGTTTGCAACTTGTAGCCCCTCCCACGGGGACTGTGGGGGAATAAATCGTCCCCCAAGACATAGATGTAAGGTTTTTCGACTATGTGGAATAAATAGGGTATCTCGGAATTTTGATCCGGTGACTTTGGGAAAATAATTAGCGTAGGAGTGGGTCTAGGTGCCCTCCAATTTTATGGGCCACTAAAAAGGGCACTAGAGCTTTTCATTTTCGATAGAATGAGCCCTCTTTCAACATTCTAGGAGCACTGGGTTGATACGATCACCCCTGGGAAAAAAACAAACAAACAAATGAAGACGCATCCGTAATCTACCTTTTGGCAAAAAATAGAAAATTCTACATTCTTGTAGATAGGAGCTTGAAACCTCTACTGTAGGGTTTTCTGATACGCTGAATCTGATGGCACGATTTTCGACATTTTCAGATTCTATGACATTTAGAGGGTGTTTCCCTCTATTTTCTAAAATAAGGCAAATTTTCTTAGGCTCGTAACTTTTGATTGGCAAGATTAAACATGATGAAACTTACATATTTAAAATCAGCATTAAAATGCAATTCTTTTGAGGTAACTATTCGTATTAAAATTCCGTTTTATAGAGTTTTGGTTACTATTGAGCCGGGACGCTCCTTACAATAGTTCGAAAAAATCCCCTGGGCCTTGAATATTCTACTTTTAACATTTACACTGCTAACAGTCTTTACTAATAATACCACCAAGGTAAGTGAAGCCGCTTACCTGATCAATCTTTTTTTTTTACCAAACGTCACCTTTGCATCTTCACTTATTCCTAGCCTTAGTGATTTAGTCTACTTAACATTAATTTTTAAAACCATTCTAACACCCTGAACTCGCAAAACTTCTAAAATTTCATTCATTTTGCTCCAACTTTCATCTAGGGTGTTTAAATCTTCCGCACAATCTATGTCCAGGAATTTTTTCCTTCCCATTTCATTCCTTGGTCTCCCAATGCCTTTCTTGTGCTCCTTAAGACAAAATCCGCCAAGATAATCCATATAAAGGGGGGTAGAACACAACCATGCTTAGCTCCTGATTTCATGCAAATACTCCTGACCAAAAAACGTCGTTTTCATTTTGTAAGTAGACTTTAAACTTCCCAGACTTTTATCCTTTTTTACAACATTAATATGTTTAAATTTGTCGAATCTCCTGAAATAAATGTCAACATACATTAAACTGCCAACCTATATTTTATTAGCTTTTTTCAGTTATCTTGGTTAATTTGGTGATTTTCTTTCTTTTTCGTTGAAAATGACTTTTATGTGCTTAAAGGCATTGGAAGCAAGGTCATATTCAGGGGGGAAGTGCTACGGGTTTTAAACCACTTTTCCCAAACGTTTGTCTGACAGGTAAAATTAGAATGAATATGAAAAAAAAAAACACATTTTTGATGCATTTTCAAGTTTTTTGTCAACTTGCCCATGAATTAAGAACCTCTCCAACCCCCACACCAAACAGAGGGTGTTACAGCCACTATATTTTAACTGCTAAGCTATATTTTATTAGATTTTTCGGTGATCTTGGTTAATGTGGTGATTTTCTTTCTTTTTTGTTGATGCAATGACAAATATTAACCCACAGAACAAAATGAAATTTGTTTTCACCTACGTTAAAATGACATTTATGTGCTCAGGAGCATAGGAAGGAAGGCCATATTTAGGGGGAAAGGGTTAATGGGTTTTAAACGCCCCCTCCCCCAAATGTTTTCAGACTCATAAAATTAGAATAAAAATTAATAAAACACATTTTTGATGCTTCTTTAAAGTTTTTTTGTCAACACGCCTATGAATAAAAAACCTCCCCCACGAACAGAAGGTGTTACAGCCTTGATAGTAGGTGTTAGCTCAATTCCTGTTTAATGTAGTTTCTGTTGGTGTTAAGTTTATTTCGATTATTAAATGTGATTTTTGTTCGATTTGCCTTTCGTTTATTAATTGATAGCTACTTTTGCTAAACTTAGTCTTGGATTATTAGTTGAGTTTTCTTTTTTTTATATACTTTAATCAGAGATAACGCTCTAGTGTTGCCTATAGTAAAAAGCCATTTACTTTTACGTTTATTTATATTTTTCCAGAACCACTACAGATAAAAGTGTTGGCCACTATAGCAAGAACCTTGGAGGAGGCCCATTCGATTAAAACGTATAATTCTGACTGTCTTCTAAACACTGAAAATACAGGAATGCTAGTCCCCCTTCCAAGCCCTTTCAATTGCTTTAGCCTACAACAAAGACATTTGCTAATAATTTTGAGATAGACGTTTTGTTCAGAATAGTACGGGGGCAAAAATCTATACCTTTAGGATGAAATGAACCCTATAGCCTCGAGGAAAAGAGTTGCAAACTATGTAATTTACCTATTGTTGAAGAATAAGATTTATTATGCGGAATGGAGAAATTTTCAAAGCTGGGCTTGTCCGTAAACATTATAAAATTTGATTATAAAAGTGACAGGGAAACTTACTGACCGGGATATTAAAGTGAAACTTAAAAAAAATTTGACAGGGATGTTGAATAATTAAAATATATTATATCCATCCAGCTTATCAAAAGGGCGCAGCTGTAGTACTTTTAAGAACGGCTTAGGATAAAATCTTGAAACTTTCAGGGCTATTATTACTACTTTTTGTGACTGTGACTGCTTGTGACTAACACTATTTGCGACTACAAATAGTTGCAACTGCAATTTCTAGCGGCTTCCAATGCTTTCTAAAGAGACATCTTGCAATCACAGCATAGACACCAAAATACAGTTATGAAAACTCGATTTGTTTTTGGAACACAGTGCGCGGTAGCGATACTAGCGGCTGGAGACAGGAAACTGGTATTGGTATCTAATTAGTAACAAGAAACTGGTATTGGTATCTAAGCTGTGTATGCAAAAAAACCAAATTGTGTTCCCGCCTATGGTGTTATAGTAGGATCTACGTTTCGGAGCGTGGGCTTGGAGGAGGCACCAAGTTCAGAGTTCTGTACCAGAAGCTTGTCAAGGGCAAGATAGGAGTTTTCATAACTGTATTGGTATCTAAGCTGTGCTCGCAATTGTAACTAATTGAAACTGAAGCTAAATGTGACTCTGAAAACTTGCGCTTGAGATTAATGGCAATATTGCCTCATACTACGACTACCTGCTACTATAACTACTTTCGAATTTGACTCCAACTATTTGTGACTACTATTAGTTCTACTCGGTTTACAACTGTGACTTGAACTGCAATTGCTACCACTACTATTTCTACTTCTACTACTTCGACTACTACTATTGAACAAAACAAAAGATTTTAAGTGCATATACCTTGTCAAAAAAGCTTATCTGAAACAGATCAGGAATAGTTACGGTTATTAAGTTGACAATTTTGGAGGCTGTAATTGATTTTATTTTATTATTTATTTATTTATTTTTATTTATTGTAATTTTATTTTATTTATTGATGAACAAATAAAAATTATTATTACGCACTTGTTGGTGCTTTTTAACTTTATCAAAAGCCACTGTGTGCATTCAGATTGCCAAAAGAACGTACCTGCTACGTCACAGGAACGGCCAGGGGTATTCAATTGTAACCTTCAGGGAATACTTTGATAATGTTGGGATAATTCAAAATATTCGAAAGACAGTATATATATTCCGGTTGTCAAAGTGGAACATAGGTGATTTTCTAGAAACAGTTAAATTGTTAACCAAAAACTTTCAAAGAAGGTTGGGGAGATGCTGAAATAAATAAAGAGACACTCTATGGATCATGGCTTACGAAACGGCTTCTCTGCAATATCCTAGGAGTGGCTATGATCAGCTATTACTGTTAGTAAATCTTCAAAAGTCTATTGCGCTATATTTACTTTACTGAAAACAGAACAGATGAAATAAGATCTTTAATTTTAATTGCTAAGATTTCATGGAAATATATCGTTATATATTGAATATTCAGTTTATTTGTTTTTTTCCTGTAGTCTTGATCATTATAGTGATCTTGCTTTTATTTTTGGTCAGTGTTGTGCAAAATTACATTACACTGTTAAAGTGGCATACAGTTTTCAATATAATAAAGACGATGCAATATAATTTAGAATATCTTTTGCTTGAAGAGGGTAGATCAGCCAAGTTTGTACTAATTTCTGTTGACTTTAATATTGAAATTTGACATGAGAATTAATTTAATTTTTATTCCTCATGAGATTTGTTGATTCACCTATATCAGTGACTATTACCTTTACGTGATGATTTGTTTTCGTTTCTTTTTAGTTTAAATATATTTGTTTCTTGGTTTAAATTATAATTTGACTTTGTTTTTGCTCGTCTTAAGTTTTAAAGAGGCTCTTCATTTTTCTTAGAAAATTCCGTACCGTTAAAAGGGAGTTAAAGTGAAACTAAGCCCAAGGGCTAAAATAACTAAAAATTTCAATTTGACCACAATATGCATCTTTCGTTTAATAATTAATTGCTGTTTGGTCAGAGCAATTTTGTCGGCTGGGTTAAGCAAAAGAACTCAGTGCCTGTATAGGGATATATATCGGGGTCCCCATTACTAATCGGTATTCAAAAGGAGATCTTTTGTCGGATAACCAAAATGTATGTATTCTTAGATTAGTATTTAGGCGTTGTTTCCGAAAAAGAATGTTTTGAAAGATAACCAATCAGTCGTGTGTATTGATCAGTGTCATTGGTGTTTAACAGATTTTAAAATGTTACTGCTGTTTTGCGTTTTATAAGCAAACATGAACCATAGGTAAAGATTTCCATCCCCCCTCTTTATAAGTGAAGTCATTGAGGGGGGTAGTTGCCCCCTCACAATAATTTGAAAAATTTTAGTTTATTAATTAGCTTTAAAACTGTTGCTCATTTTAAGTGTCAAATTCGCTCTTCAATTTGAGCAGATTATTATTTTCTATTTAATCCATGATCCGTTCTCAACATAGGGAAAACGAGAAAAATAAAAGTCCACTACATTTCATAATATGGCCCACATTAATAATTCCAAATATACTGCCTTTGAAACCTTATCATCAAGTAAAAATGTAAGCCTAGTTAATTACAAAATTGAAAAATGTTCTATGCTTCCGGTTTCACCATATTTGCTCAGGTCAATTTTCTTCCCTAATATTTAAGGTGCTTTTAATTCCTAAAATCTATCAGTTCAAGAGTAGATTCTCTTGTTTTAAGACTCTCAAAAACGGAAATGAATATACCCTCGACATCTGTAAATATTACAGAAATGGAATCATTGAAGAATCAGAAGGAATATAATAATATACAGTGAATATAATTTCCTGAATATAAAAAAGTCATTGAAAAAGGAAATAAGACTTAATGCTTTTTAGATGATGATCATACTATAAATAGATAGGTCAAGTCGGTTGTAGTTTGGTTGTAAAATTTGAAAGAGAGGGATTCATTCCAGGAATCAATTAATTGAGTTAATTTTTATATCCAGTATTTAGATTACCCGATTACCTTCTTTGTAATTGAAATGCATAATAAGTGCTTGTATCGCCCTATTCCTTACGTATTAGATTCACATACTAACCCACAATTATAGGACTGCCTCTATGTACAATACTATGCTGACTCCTCGATAATTTCGATATTCTAAATATTTCTTTTAAGCAGCTCCAAAAAAAAAAACGAAATGACATATATGTGCTAAAAGTTATGAATGAAATTAGTCGCATTTAACTAAACGTTAGTGATACTTGTGGGACATTTATCTTTGCATCAGCATGCTGTGTTTAATGTCTGCTGAGAATGGAATAGAATGAAGTGAATTTAAATATATAAAAAGGTCCAGCAATTTAAAAACAATTGTGCATGTATAAGCGATACCAACCCTTTTTCTTTTTCTATTGCTATTAGTTTTATCGTTCAGCAGTAAGAGACCAATCGTTGCTTGTGAAGGGAATAATAGACATAAAACGGATCTTCAATGTAAACCCTCCGGTGATGTATACCCCCCATACCCTGATTTGTTTGTAAAAAAATTGCGTAATTCTTATAGAATTGGTTTTTTCAAACAAAGATACAAAGGGGAAGGTAATTTTAAAACTCTAAGAGTCAATTTTCCCTTCCAATTGGCATCCCTGACAATTTTTAATTAATTTAAGGTTTCTACCGCAAGGATGCCAATAAAAGTCCAGATTTTCTGGATATTCTTTGTCAAACCATGCCAAACGCATAAGTAAACAATTATAACTTTAGCTTTATTTTTTTGGCTAACTTTCAAATTTAAAATGTAGGGAGCATGTCACCTTGTTATGTTACACAGTCTGGGTGTAATGCTTTGACTTATCTTGTACCTTTATGTGGCCTGGAGATATAACTGCTATTTATTAACATAAATCAGTGAACCCACAAAAAATAAATTTAATAAAAAATCCTAAGTAATATTTCAACAAGTCACGTACATTAAAAGTTTAGAACGACAAAATAAATCTTACAGAGTCAAAATCCATTCAAATTATGAGCAAATGGACTATTAGAACAGAGCTTGGTTCAACTATGAGATTGGGCATCCTGTACTGGACGTGGGGTTGGGGGAAGTGGAGGGGCCATGTGTACTACAGCATCACCGGTGAATCAAAGCCAAATGTATACGAGATTCTCCTTTGCTCACCCAATAGCTTGTTTACACTATGCTACTGCCTTCTGAGTAGCTCATTACTGACAATTTTAGTAAAGAGCCAAGCACCAGGACGCATACATATATGACTTTTAAATCAATGTGTGTATATTGTTTGTAATGTATAGCGTATTATTTGTTGAAACTCACCAAGTGGCATTTTTGTTAAATAGCTACTTTTATTCACTACCGCTTGAACAGCACCTGCTTTAATTGCAGCCCCTTTTGCACCCTCTCCCAATAGAAGTACTGAAGCTGCGCCCCTGATCTTAACTTAAGAAAAATTCTGTATACAACATATTTTGTTTTTGTATTGATAGTTAAGAAATTCCAGAATTTTTCTTGTCTTATAAGATAAATTGTATTCTGCTGCACTTTAACTCAGTATTTGCGAGAAATTCAACCTTAACATTACATCACACATTTTGGTGATAATAGAGTCTTTCTCTGTTTCGTTTGGAGGATTTTATTCAATTTTGAGCATGAGCCAACACTTTGTTTCACTAATCACTCTTGTATCATATTTAAGTAGTTAAAGATTGTGTTTATATTTCAAAATTTGAGGTTACACGAAATTTTCAGGATTTCAGAGGATCTAGTAGATGAATAATCTAAATTTCCTCTTTTCTAATTTCTTTTTTCAACAATTCTTTAGGGTTCTGTGGGATTTGAATAGTTTGGATCTTTTGTCAATCCTGGACGGCAGGGGTCAAAATCGGTCAAAATATATAATGGTCACCTATCATTCATTTGGAAAACCAAATTTCATATTTGGTAAATGGAGATTTTATTTGGTTGTACAGTAAGTGGAAGTGGATTTTAGCCTCGAAAAATCTCGTTTTTAAAGCAATTTTCATTTTTTAAGTGATTACTGGATACTTCCCCTTTCGTTTCGGGACAGGCGTTCATAAGATAACGAGGTGTCATTCGTGACTGTGGGTACATTTAATATTTCTCAGTTTGAATTCTTTTCCACGTAAATAATTACATCTCTTTTTCGACGTTGAACCTTGAAACAAAGTAAAAAAAAAGAAGACATTCTCGAGTTCGTTTTGCACTTCATCGAAAATTTATACTTTGAAAAAGAACTTGTAGTATAAAGGAATCATCCCCCCTATTTATTCTATTAAATACTAAAAGTTATTCAAATACTAAATCCGACATATATATTTAAAAAAATGATAATACTATTCCAAACTTCCGACATACTGGTTTAGTAAAGCTCTGTTCAATTTAAATACTATATCTAACCTAAAATCTTCCCAAAAACAAGACGAACCAATGAGGTAAATTCTTACGTATTCATTCATAATTATTTGTTTAGCAAATTTCCATCTATTTTGTTCCATAGTAAGCTTCCCATTTGTACAGAAAATGTTGCTTTACAGTTGCATAAACGCTCCTCAAAAGTCACGTAATCAAAAAGTCCGTGTTAAAGTAAAAAACAGCTCGGCCAGGTAGTAGCCAAAATTTTAAAGAGCAGAAATTCCAAAACATAAATATTTTAAATGAATTTGAATTTTATCCTGATTCCAAATATACAAAATACATTCAGTTTAATGATACCCATCAAAAGTCACGAGCTTGGAAAAATATATGACATTATCAAAAGAGGATGGACACGGCCTCAAAGAGTCAAAGGATCATCATATTCAGCGTACTAAAGAATCCTACTGTAGAGGTTTTAAGCTCACATCTCCAAAAAAGTTGATTTCTGTATTTTTGGCGATAAAAAAGATCACGGATGCGTGTTTGATTTTTTCCTTTTTCATAAAGGGAATCTTATCCAACGAAAGATCCTAGAAGATCAGGAGAAAGCTCATTTGAACAGAAATTGAAAGTTATAGTGCCCTTTTTAAGTAACCAAAACAGATTGGAAGGCAAGTAACCCCCCCCCCCTTCTACATCCCTTTTTGAACAAGAGTCATCCGATAAAAAATTTTAGACAGTATTTTTGTTCAAAATAGTTGATAAATCCAGTAGCTAAGCCCCTGGAGATGACATGACCCCCACCAGGGTTGCCACTCTAACGATTATCACTATTTTTAGTGATTTCTTATATTGCCTAAAAAATCAATAAATCAGCACATAAATAACTATATTATTGAAGGAATTTACTAAATCATCAAAAAATTACCAAGATCTGGTTAAGTTTTTTTTTCACCAGGTGGTGACTCTGCTCCTACAGCCTCTTGAAAAAAGGCTGTAAGCTATGAAGTTTCCCCATTGTTTACATTAATTTTTTATTATTAAAATGTTTACAGACATTTTCAAGAGGGAAATCTTGCACGACAAGAATTTTTTGAGGGGTTTGACGTTAGTGGGGATGGGGATAAACGTTTCAGGAGATATTTTACACAGGAGATTTTTGCCAGAATTCCTATTCAAGAATTATTTTTACTTGATTTACTTTCTTTTTAACAGCCTAGTTTTTTTTGCTGAGACGTTCCGGAAGAGTAACGCGTGGAAAATTTTCATTGGTGTAAGGATTTTCTGGAGTATTTTCCGTTAAAGAAGGGTTGTGGAATTTTTGCAGAGAAAATTTTTCAAGGGTGATTCTAAGGAAAAAGTTTAACGGAAGAGGGATTTCTGGCATTATTTGAAAAACAATAAGAAAAAAAACACTGTTTTTAAAACGAAAATGGGATAAGGAAAATTTTCAGACAGAATTGTAGGCAGGAAATTTTCTGGGGGAAATTTTCAGCAAGAGTAGAATTTTCTGGTGGAATATTTTAGTGTTTGTAGTTAGTAGTGTTTATTGTAGTTAGCAGAAATATTTTAGTGTTTTCAGTGTTAGTAGTGTTTGAAAAACAATCAGAAACTAAATAAAAACGACAACTTTCTTTAACTGAAAGTAAGATGCAGCATTAAAACTTAAAACGAAAAGAAAATATTCCGTATATAAGGGAGGGGGGCTTCATATCTATCAACCCTTGGTCTTAGTATAAAGTTTTCAAGTATGTTAAAAACAATTCGCATTCAAATTCACCAGCCTTTGTATTTGAAGAATCTTTGTTAAAGAGTGTTTACAATAAGTTGAGCTGTAGCATGCGAGCAAGGGCAGTTCGAAGGGCAGCCCCCCCCCCTTTATGTGTGAAACAATTTCAGTTCGTTTTGCTTTTTAATGTTACTTCTAACCTTTGCTTGGAAACACTTTCTATTTTAATTTCATCAATACAGTAAAGTTGACTTATATAAACATTTATCTTAGTTTTTTTTTTTTCAAGGGATCCTATCGAACCAAAAGTTTAATCACTTGATTTTTCATGAGATTATGTCTAGTGATGAAAAACAAGAAGGAGGGGTTATTGTGTAGACAGGGTGGGTGCAAGATGCTTGTAGGAGCGTGTTCTAATGCTCAAAAGTGTCAAACTTTACATGAGGTTTCAGGTAAAATAAAAACAGGTATTAGGCAGGTATTAACCTTCAATTCTCCTCATTAATATTACAACCTCAGAAAAGGATGCTGCAGGATTATATCTCTCTTCTTATTAAAGGAATTTGCATTAAACCTTAAAGTTTCCAAACAGTTCGTATTAATGAACTGTAAGTGTATGGAGTGACACGGCACAATAGTAACCCAAATTGTAAAAAAAAAATTGATAACAATGTATAATTTAAAAAATGGCCTTAAATTCTCATTTCAAATAAATAATTTTTTTTTAATTTAGTGTTAGCTGTCAAATCCACTAGCCAAAGAAAATTTGCCTGATTTTCGAAAAAAGGGTCAAATATTTCCCAAAATTCAAGCTATGCTAATGAAACCCACACCCCTAGATTCAGCATATCAGAGAATCCTACTATTGAAGTTTAAAGCTTTTATTTACAAAAACTGCAAACTTGGATACTTTGTTAGAACAAAGATCACACGTACGTGTTTATTTGTTGTTGTTTTTCCCATGGGTCATTATATCGAGCCAATGATCTTAGATAGCTAGAAAATAGCTCATTCAAATTGAAATAATACGTTTTAGGCCCTTTTTATGCGACCAGAAAATTGAAGGGTAATTAGCCACCTCCCACTCCCATTTTTCTCCAAACACATACTGATTGAAATTTTCATATAGCCATTATTCAGCATAGTTTAAAGGTTAAAAATTTCTGGAGGAAATTTTGAAGGAGAAATGTTACGTGGATTGTGAGAAAAGGGGATTTCCTGACAAAATTTGAAAAAGTATCAGAAATTAAATGAAAAAACACGTTTTCTAACCTGAAAGTAAAGAGCAACATTAATAACTTAAAATGAATGGAAATTAATTTGTATATAAGTGGGACTGCCTCTTGCTCAATCCATGTCCTTTACCCTAAAGCTTAACTTTTTGTTCTGATTCTTCATGGAAGACTACTCAAACACAAAGGCCGTTGATTTTCAGTGAGAAGTATTTTTAAAAACATTAAGACTTTAGCGTAAAGTGAAAGGATTGAGGAAGGGGATTTGAGGAAAGGATACCTTTAGAATACCTCATATACCGAATAGTTTTTGTTTGTTTCAACTATTAATGTTGTTCTTTACTTTCAGTGGAAAGAAACATTAAAAGTGCTGCTGGGTGATGATGCAGAGATATATTTCTGAGATTTATTTTGAAGGTTTATGTAGCTAACCTAATTTACTTCGCATTTCATAAAGTTAAATCCAATGTTGTGCAAGTGTAGATCAACTGATATGAAGGACAGGGTTGCAGCTAAGAGGGTAATTGGGGTAATCAGGCGTTTTCCCCTTAATTTAGCATATGTGTCCCCACTGATCAGCATAATTGACGATTTTGTTGCCATATTCCTTGTATCCCCCCTACAAGATCAAAACCCTAGATTAACTGCTTATGGTAAATGATTTTATAACTAGGGTAAACCATTCTTTTGTGGGTCGAGAAGTTCAAAAAAATTTTTACACGGGAAAGAAGACTTTTAAAAGAAAAATTCAAAAATTTGAACTCTGGTAAGGGGGTCTTTAAAAAGGGCAAGGGGTTAGGTTGACCTCTGATAGCTTTTCCACATCCTTCTTAATATCACTTGATATTTTTGACTTTATACGATCAATTATTCCTAAGATATTAATGATAAGTCTTTCTGACAGCCAGCAATCACTGAGTGATATTTTGTCTTCTGCATCCCTGTCCAAAGCTTTGGGGGCTTACTTAACCTCCAGAGGAATACTTACTTGAGCTTTTGACTATTTTAAACAATATGTCAATTTGAAGTTTTGATCAAACATTTTTTGAGACAAAGCAAATAAAAAAGAAAAGGAATAAAGCTGGTGGTTCTCTAACCACTTTCCAGCATCCTCCTAAACATATCCTGGAAGTTTCAACTTAATATCCTCAGCCACTCTTAATATATTGCAGATCCTCCCTTTTGATAAACTGGACGCACATAGTGCCTTTTGAATTAGTATAACATAGACTTGAATATTCTCCAAAATTTTATCAGAAATCTTTAGCTTTCAGAATTGGACACTCAGAATCAAATATTTCATCTTTTCCTCATGATAAATCCCACATGTTAGCAATAGACAAATTGTTTAATTTACAATCCTTGCCATGGGGGCTCCTGGGGTCAGAGAATCACTGGAAGTATAGCTATTAGACTCTTCGGACAGTTTGATGGTTCATAAATTTTAATCACTTTTGAGCAGAAGGGGCATCTAAAAGCTGCTAAGAGGAAGGGGGCTGGTTGCTCTTCAATCTCTTTTCAGCATCTTCTTACAATAATTTAAAAGTTTCAACTTAATACCCTCAGTCGATCTAAAGATATTGCTAATATCCTCTTTTCACAACTAGCAAGCGTATAGTGCTGTTTGATTGTACTTGGCATCCCTTTTAAAAATGTTCTAATAACCTAAGCCTTTTTGAAGACCCAGGATCTGCAGTAAGTTGACTAATTAAGCTAGAAATGGATAAACTATCATGACGCAAATATATATTATGGAGTTTTGTATATTTTTACTAAGATACAAATTTGGAAATTAATGGTAAAAGAACCAAAAATCTCATAAAACCAGGATATATGTGGGCATTGAAGAAACTTTGAAAATAACCACATCTTGGCTTATATACGGTTGCTGCCCGTAAGGCGCGGTTGGGCCTAATGTATAAAAGATACATTTTATTCTAAATAGCGACTTTTTTTTATCTACTAATACACCGGTGACCTCTGATCATTGTAAAACTTTATCTTAGGAGTGCCTTGGGGTGTCGTAAGTGTCTTTACTTTGCTTATAGTCTATATTAATTTCTTGTCTTCTTTTATTCTGTGGGACAATAGTCTCATTGCCAAGTCTAGTCAGACTTTATAAGTCGATATTTAGTTAATATTTATACGGAATTCTTTATATCAGTATTTATCCTTCTCATAAGTCCAGTAGGAATGCCCTGTTTAATTAGTAAGGCCAACCCTAAGTGGAAACGCTACACTGGTAATAGTCAACCTATAGACCCTACCCCATACCCCTTCTAAGGCCTATACAATACCCATTTTACATCATCCGGGGAATATTATACTACCCACTTTACCACAGATCAAACATCCTCTCTTTTCATCTAAGAATAATTACATGTTTATATTGGGCAACTAGCATAGCTTATAGCCCTTGTCAAAGGAGGCTGGAGGGAGAGCCAACCCTAGAAAAATGGTTATTTGACCTATGAACAATTTTGAACAAACTGGCTGTCTCAAATTCTGACCGGAGAGATTTCGGGTGAAAGGTTTAATTTAATGATAAAACGAGAATGCTGCATGATCCTTTTTAATCTGAATTCATCCTTATCAAAATTAGGCCTTAATTAAAAAAAAAATGATTCCAAATTGGGACAGCCAGACCAGAAAAAATGTAAGTAAGCAGCACTGGGTGTTACAAAACACCAAATAAGATAGTAAAACAGTTCAAAATAGGGATGAAACCTTTTTATTGACAGTGAACAGATATAAAATTTAACTGGATATTTCGAACACATATACAGTGTTCATCATCAGCTGTAAAACTAAAAGACATGAAAAAAACCAAAGCTACCTTTAAGCCATTATTTTGTAAAATTCTTTTAAGCTTTTCACTCAACCCTGGAACATATGGTAGAGAACAAAAAATATCTTTCTTTTCTGTTGTTTCCAGAATATCTAAAAATTCTAGAAATTTTTTCCTTCTTTTCGAAAAAGTCTGGTCAATTAACCAACCCGGATAATGGTTACTTATTAAAATCTCTTTTAACAACAATAATTCCTCCTCAATGAATTTTGGAGAGAAAATTCTAAAAATGCGGTCAGTTAAGGATATGATTAAACCAACTTTTACTTGGCGAGCATGACCGGAGAAAAACGACAAAAATCTGTTATTGTTAGTAGGTTTTCTGTAAATCTTAAAATCCAGACTATTTTCATTTTTTAAAAGAAGAACATCCAGAAAAGGAAGTTTATTATCCTCTTCTAAATCTATTGTAAATTTTAAATCACCTCCCCAAAAATTAAGATGTTCTAAAAAATCTTTTAATTCCTCCTCCCCATTATTCCATACTGAAATTATGTCATCCATATATCTCCCCCGAAATTTATGTTTTAAAAGTATGAATCTAAAGCTATTGTTTCAATATTTTCTACAAAACAATTTGCTAATAAAGTACTTAAAGGGGCCCCCATGGGTAAACCATTTACTTGTCCGAAAAAACCTCCTCTGAATTGAAAAAAAATAAGAGAACCTGTTGCACAACCTAGTTAAATTCATAATTACACCGACTTCCAAAACTGTTTCACCACTAATTAAGTCTAATAAAATTTCTTAAATTTAAATAAATTTCTTAGTATATTTCTTTCAAGAAGAATTTCTACGGCTCTTACATCAATACTCGTATACATTGACACTATGTCAAAACTTGAAAGTATAGAATTTGAAGAAATCTCCACTTCTTTTAGTTTTTTTACAAGTTATGACGAGTTCTTAATGTAAGAAATTTGTGTAGACATGAGTGGTTTACATAATGACATTAACCACTTACTCAGAGCACTTGTTGGTGACTTTGTGCTTTCAACAGTTTGTCGTAATGGCAGATTTCGCTTATGTATCTTTGGAAGTCCATATAACTTAGGGCACAAAGAACTTCTTGGTAAGAATTTGTAGAAAAGTTGGGGTGTAATCTTCCCTTCTTCTTTCAAACTCTTTAACTCGTTTTTAAACTTCTTTGTGTGTGTGTCCGTCGGGTCAAAAGAAAGTTTTTTGTACGTTTTTCATCTTTCAGTAGAGTGTTTAATTTTGAATCGTAGTCCTTGGTGTCCATTACCACTAAAGTGTTACCCTTGTCTGCTTTTATAATAATAATAGATTCATCCCTGCTTAAATTATTAAGAATCTTTATGTCTTTGATAGAATTATTAGGGATTTATGGTTTTTTCGAACAAGTAAATAGTTTACCCATGGGGGCCCCTTTAAGTCCTTTATAAGCAAATTGTTTTGTAAAAAATATTGAAACAATAGCTTTAGATTCATACTTTTTAAAACATAAATTTTGGGGGAGATATATGGATGACATAATTTCAGTATGGAATTATGGGGAGGAGAAATTAAAAGGTTTTTTAGAACATCTTAATTTTTGGGGAGGTGATTTAAAAATCACCTCAAATAGATTTACAATAGATTTAGAAGAGGATAATAAACTTCCTTTTCTGGATGTTCTTCTTTTAAAAATGAAAATAGTCTGGATTTTAAGATTTAAAGAAAACCTACTAAGAATAACAGATTTTTGTCGTTTTTCTCCAGTCATGCTCACCAAGTAAAAATTAGTTTAATCATATCCTTAACTGACCGCATTTTTAGAATTTGCTCTCCAAAATTCATTGAGGAGGAATTATTGTTTTTAAAAGAGATTTTAATAAGTAACCATTACCCGGGTTGGTTAATTGACTAGACTTTTTCGAAAAGAGGGAAAAAACCTCTAGGAAAAAATCTCTAGAATTTTCTGACGATATTCTGGAAACAACAGAAAAGAAAGATGTTTTTTGTTCACTACCATATGTTCCAGGGTTGAGTGAAAAAATTAAAAGAATTTTACAAAATAATGGCTTAAAGGTAGCTTTAAGAGGTAGTAATACTTTGGCTAGTTTTTTAAATTCTGGAAAGGATCGAACTTCCGTAGAACAACAAAGTGGGGTTTATAAAATCCCATGTACTTGTGGAAGCTCTTATGTGGGACGTACTAACCAGAGTTTGAAAATGAGATTGCTACAACATCATAATTCTATTTCATCGTCTTTAAAACAAAATACCAAACCTGAAGATTTCGCGTCGGCCCTCTCGGAACATATCTATAATTTTCCAAATCATTTTATATTGTTTGAAAATGTTTCTTTGATTTCTAGGGACTAAGGTTTAAAACAAATTTTCAGGGAAACAATTGAAATTAAAAATTGCCATTGAAGTAAATTGATTCCAAGAAAGAAATATAACTGGAATGACAGAAATTTCTAGGGTAGAAAATAGAAAATGAAAACAAATTGAAAACTCGTTCTAAAATAGACCAAAAGAAAGGGTTTTTTCTCCCCGGGAATGAACGGACAAAAATGAAAAAGGTCAACGTAAAACACATTGACTCTAAATAATGTAAGTTTGAAGTTGATGGAGGCTGGTTTTTACCGGGAAATTCCCTATTCCTGGACTCCCTCCTCTTTGGAAAGCTTTCTCTCACTCTGTGGATAATAGCCCCGGAAAATTCATCACCCAGAACATTCTCCCTCCATAAAAATTATTCAGGATAATTACCCTCTAGAACACTCCCCCATTAGCAAAATTGGTAGCAACAGAGAAAGTACAATAAAGATACTTCAAAAGTCTATCAGACGTCCTAGGGGGTAACAAATGGTCCAGATATTAGAAACATTTTAGAAGAGGGTTAGTGGGTCTCCAATCACTTTTGACTTATATAATATGACTAGGACTTTCTATTTCCGATCAAATGAACATCCTGAGACGTTTCAACGACCATGAGGGGTGGGGACTTAGGAAACAGGAAGGTAAAGCCCATTCTAATACAGAATAAGTTCTATATTTCATAATGAAAGCATAAATGAACTATTTTGAGCAAAATGGCTTGGTCAAAATTTTTATTGGAAGTATATGGAAATGGCCCGGGGTTGGCTCTCTTATTCCACTTAGACTTTCGGTTTCCAAATAAATCAGCATCCTCGAATGCTTAAATAATTACTCCTTCCATGAAAATCTTATATTCCAACAATAAGAAATATACAAAGCTTACAACCCATACCCATGGACTAGAGGTTGGGGTTTCTGACCCAGAAGCTTTGTTATTTGACCTTTAGACTATTTTGAGTGAAACGACTATCCCGATTTTTTGATCCGACTTGCTTAGGGATAGAAGGGCATAAAGAGATCATTTTTTGACTCTTGAAAGAGAATTAAAACTTTCTATTTCGAATCGAATGAGCCTCCTCTAATGCTTTTGCGACAACCCTTTCAAAGAAAAAACAATTAAAAAAAAGTTTTATTTAGTGAATAATGAAATTTAAGGGAGGAAGGAAAGCCGTTTCGAGGGAAAAGATGTGTTAACACTGTTAACTATACCTGCCCCAGGGGATGTAGTTTTTTTATATCCCTGTAAGTAGGGTTATTTGACTTTTCCAGTATTTTAATTAATATGGCTGTTCCGAAATTTAAGTCAGATGCCATTTGGGGAATTGCAACTAAAAAGGGCATGAGAGGGACTGGGTACACTCTGAACATTTTTAACATCCAGCCCAACATACCCTGAAAGTTTGAGCTTAATATCCTCAGTTGTTCTCGGGATATTGCAGAAACACCTTTAGAAAGTTGGATGCACATAGCATCTTTTGATTTAGTTGAATATACCGTCACCATTCCTAAAAGTCTCACCTTAATACACATAATATTTTTCAGCATACTCAGAATCAAACATTCCCCCTTTTCCTAACTATAAACACTGTAATTAAAAATGGATAAGTTTTATAATTTGCAATTGTTACCCTGGAAGCGTTGGAGAGCATTGCCTCCCTGGAGGCATAGCTAAAAGACCTTTTGCCTCTTTTGAACAAAATTGCTTTTAAAATTTTTGTCAGTGTTGAGGGGAGCGGCCTTGTCCCTGGGCTCTGGGGGGGTTATGTCATCCCGAGAGGAATTTTTATATGATCTTTGGACTATGTAGCTATTTCAAAACTTTGATTGGATAAATCTAGAGAAAAGAGGGCTTGGGCAGGGGCTAGAATCCCTCTGGTCACTTTTGATTCTTAAAAATGAGCTAAAACTTTCAATTTTCCATCAAATAAGCAACCCCCCACAGTTTTTACGATCATTCCCATCCATAAG
Organism: Artemia franciscana; assembly: GCF_032884065.1. Lineage (NCBI taxonomy): Eukaryota > Metazoa > Arthropoda > Branchiopoda > Anostraca > Artemiidae > Artemia > Artemia franciscana. The sequence continues at coordinate 31,191,915 of NC_088880.1, read as the reverse complement.
AATCTTATACTACCCTGGAGCATAATCTACATCCATTGCCCCCAGGCTCTGTGGGGTTGTGTTGGCCCCTAAGGAATTTTGCATAATCTTTGGGCCATTTTGAACAAAATGGCTATCTAAAAATTTCAATTGGTTACATTTAGGGAAAAGACGGCAAAGGAAGAGGCTAATTGCCTCCAATAATTTTTGACTCTGAAATAGGGAACTAGAACTTAAGTTTTTGAATCTAATGAACCCCATCCAAATTTTATACGACCAGCTCTTATATATAAAGTGCGTTTGGGAAAAAAACAAATAAATAGTAAAATATTGAAACCTTATGGCCTTTACTATAGGTAACGCTAGTGTTCCCTCTTATCAAGTAAAATTAGCTAAATTGCCACAAAATGAGAGAAACCCTTTATGTCTCATGAGCATATTCCATGTCTGTGTTGATCCCCTGGAATGTTGTAGGAAGTAGCAAAGGAGTTTTAATAATCATCCATCTTAACGGCTTGTAAAGAACCAGGCAAACTCCACTTGTAAGGATCCAGATCCTTAAGGACCTTGGGGAGCAGCCTATTCTTAGCCAGGAAAAGTGGGAGGTAAGGGAGATGGGCTAATCACCTATCCCAATAAAATATTATGATGTTTTAATTGACATCGAATAGCCCTGGACCCGATTATATCTCATAGAAGACGACCAAAGACTGTCGCGGAAATGTTTTCTGACAACAAAACAACCCTTTCGTCTTGCATTGTGGAACGTAAGAACAATTAATCCTGATCCATAGCTTGGCCACATAAAAGGCGTACTTAAGACCCTGAAGTCATATAACATTAATATGGTGGTGTTATCGAAAGCAAGACTCGCAGGTTTTAGATCTATGCCTGTCGATGGGTATGACATTGTTTAAGCTTAGAAAGAGATAAGACGTGAAACCAAAGATGCCCTAGCTGTAAGCTAGACGGCAAAGAAACTAATACCTGAATTAATGCCAAAAAATGACAGGTTGCTAAAAGTTCATTTTGCTAGCATTCAGTCTAAATTGACAATCATAGCTGCTTATACCCCGACATATAAGGCCGACAATTCAAAAAAAGATGCATTCCATTTTGATTTAAACGAACTAGTCAACTCAGTACCTGAATATGATATTCTCGTTTTGTGTGGGGATTTTGATCCCAAAGTTGGTAGTGACCGCTTTTATGAACCAGAAATGGTTAGCCGGCATGGTCTTTGCATATCTGTAACAAGTAACCAGGTGGCTTATTTGTAGAATTAACAAGTGGTCTTGAAAATTGTCTTTCAAGGCAAAATTCAAAAACATTTCATTCGTTGTAATTTAGCATTATGTTTCTTTTTATCCTTAGTCATCAATTTCTAAGAAGATAAGAAACGATTAATTTTAACAGATCGGTAACAGACACTTACAGTAGCTACAGTGCTTGTTAAAATAACAGTTGGTCTTTTCAGGAAAAATCTTCCCTCTACAGTGGCTGGAGCCTTCGTACTAGGTTCAATTATTTCAGTCTATTCCAAGTCTTTGTATTCTCTGTCAGCATATGGGATGTGAGATAGCAGATTTATAAAAAGTTAAACTGGCCGAAAAAATTGTATTTAATAGCGAAATTGAAAACCGTTTATTTCGTTAACAAAATTTGAAGCAGTGTTTCATATAACCTCAAACTATCTGGGAAGATGGTTTAAAAATATTAATAGTAAGATGCAGAAAATATAAAACAATAAAACACAAAGATGGTTAATTTCGAAAAAACATAAAAGTGCTTCGGAGTCCAAGAATGAGGCCTAAAATTAGGTTTTTCTTCTTTTTTTTTCTGAAGAGAGTAAGGAATATCCGTCAACGTAGAAAATTGGTCCTGAATTGTTTTCTGGCTTACGTTCTGTCTTCTGTCTTCTCTTTGAATTTTAATATTACTTTTTACCTTCTTAAAAAAAATACTTTGTTAATTTTACATTAATTTTCAAATCACGCCCAATTTTAAAACAAGTTAATTAAGAAAAAAAATTGATAAAAGCATAGAGAAGAGTTGAAACTTGAAACAAACAAAAATGACTGCTTCATATGAAGGGGTTGCCCCCTCTTTAACGCCTTGCTATTCAAAGTAAGGTTTTTTAGTACTTAAAAAAATTTCTTATTGTTCTAATTAAACGACCCTCGTGTTTCAGAAGTCGTTGTTAAAGATTTAGGACAAAATACAAACTATAGCATGAAGAAAGAAGTGTTGAAAAGGAGACAACTCCCTTCATATGCACAATAATTTTTTCTCTTTACTTTTTGTCGAAAAATTTGCTTCTAAAAATTTAACTCTTATGGATTTTATACAAAATTCTGCAAAATTCAGCTCCACCTCAACGGAAAAAATATCCCTTCAGATGGAAAGATTCCCTAGAAAATTTCGATCCTAGTGAAAAATTACCCTGGACAATCGCGTTTAACTTCTTCAGACCTAAAATTGGGTTAAAAAAGAGGAAGTAAGATAAATAAAAGGAATTTCCTGTATGATTTTTGGAAAATACCTCCAGTATAAAATTTCCCCCGAAAAACTCATCCCCCAGAATTTCCCTTTCTCATGGAATTTTTTTCCTAAACCAATGTCCCTAAAGAAATTGATGCTGAACAGCTCTGATGTGCTGAATAGAATAACTCAAAATTTTGACTGAGTGTGATTAGATAATGAGTGGGCTTGAGAGAAGGGCTGCTGCCCTCCAATCTTTTTTCACTCTTGAAAAGGGCATTAGAACTTCTAATTTTGAATCAAATTTGCTCCTTTAAAACTTTCAATTATATTTTTAGCAATTATAGAGTGATGCTGCCTATGATATTGCTTGTATGCCCTTTTGAAAACCTGTATGCTCATAGTTTTTCTTTGTTTGATTAAAACTTCCCCTAAACGTTCCTTAAAAGTTTCATATTTATATACTTAGCGTCATTAGTTACTTTAAGTGTAATGGTAGCATTAAAATGTATACGCATAATGTCTTCTTGCTAGTTCGAAATCTTAAAACTTACCCCTAAAGGTCTAACTTAATATAAGCTATTCTTGAGACATTGCTTTGTCACCTTTTTGAAATTCCACATGCTCATAGTTTGTCTTGATTTAGTTCAAATTCCGCTTAAATACTCCTTAACAGCTTTACCTAGTACCCCTAGCTTGAGTAATAGCGATAGGTGTAGCTGCACTAGCAGCAGCATGCGCATAGCACCTGTGGTTCCTTCAACATCCTCTTCAACACATGCTCAACACATGCATCCTCTTCAACAACACAACATTCTCATCAACCGTTCCTGAAGTATTTCTTGTACGTCCGCTTGGCAAACTGTGTGGGCGTATTGTGTTTTAATTTAGTTCCTCATAGTTTATGAAAATCCCAAAATTTTCGCTTTATTACCGTTAGTTTTATTAGCAATAGATTTAATAGTTGTAGGTTAAGCTTTAGCAGCAGTAGTAGTAATAGAAGTAGCAATAATAGTAGCAGTATGAGTAGAAGAAGTAGAATTATAAACAAATATTGTCTTCTATATGTTGAGCATCCCTCACAACAAGCCCTGTTAGTTTCAACTTCACACACCAAACTGTTTACACCCTTTTGACAAACTGAATAAAGACGGCCTATTTCGGTTCAATTTACCTTTCCCCACCAAAATTTCTTGAAAATATCACCTTCATACCCTTAGGCATAGTATGATAGTAACTTAGTCACAGTAGTATTATTGATATTGGTATTAATAGTGTTGACAGTAATAGCGGTAGTAGTAATAGCAGTAATATTAACATATTGCCCATTGGTCAGTAGAATATCCCTCCAGGTAGTCCTGGAAGTTTCAACTTAATCCAATTAGCCATTGCTGACATTGCTAATATGTCCTTTTGATAGCTTCTAGACATACTTCTTGGAATTTTTGTTTCAGTGCTCTTAACCTTAAAGAAGTTGCAATAGAGGTAGTAGATGTGGTAGTACTAATAGTAAATGTGTAGTAATAGCAGTATTGACAATAGTTCCCTCATATAGCCTGTTGGTCAGATTATCTTACCCTTTAAGTTAGCCAATTGTTAGTCATTTGCAGGAATAGAAAGTGGCAATAGTTAAATCTGGTACGTAGATCACGAATATACACTTTTTCTGTTTTGAATGCTTATGTTCAATCCCCTCTTCTCCTACTCGCAAATCAAGCGCTGATATTAGTCTGGGAACAGAATTACGCGAAGTTGAATCCATACACGAAAGAATTGCACTGCAAATGAAGAAAATAAGTGGCATCCATGTCAGTATACCCCACCCCACCAACTTCAACCTTAAATGTGACCACACCGAACTCTTAGAATCCAACAAGCAACTTTTCACAGCTAGCTAAATCAGTGATTTTAATTTGAACAAAAATCATAAATAATTTGAAATTGGAAAAGGATTGGAGATTCATCAGATTGTTTAATTAATCAAATATCATCTTTATCTCCGATTTAGTCCTGAGCATTAGAGCTTAGTTCAGTTCAATTCAGCTTACTTTGTACATAAATCATTTACACTTAACTAATATGTAAGTACCCGCCCAAACAAATATCAAAGATCAATTGCAACTGCGCTGATACATAAAATCATTTTCTAACTAATAACTCACGACAAACGAAACAATAAAAGTAATAAGATAAACATTCAATAGCTAATAACAACAAATCTCTCATCAACTCATCAATAATAATAACCAATTTCATAATAATAAACAGAAAAGAAAGAAAAAAAAAATAAATACAAGAACTATGAACCTTGGCCTAGCAAATACCTTTTCAATTTACTTTTAAATAACCCCAGATGCTCTGCCGCCCGAATGCACTCTGGAACGAAGTTCCACACATTAGGCCTTAAAAATCTAGTAGGGAAGCTGCCTCTGGCTCCACTTCTGTGCAGGAGGACGGAATCACTAGCGTGACGAGTTTCATAATGATGCAAAGATCTATTTTCACTAAACTAATCATGAAAAACCTCGGAACTTATATCATTCGAACATTGATAAGTAAAGATTCAACTTGATACTCATGTAGCTGTCCTACATTCAGAACTTTCAACTTTTTGAAGCAAGCTGTGGTGTTTTCCTTTTGAGCAACTCGTCTTTCTGTAAGATTTGCAATCATTTTCGTATTCGATGCAATTTCGATGACAGCTGCACCGTTCACTATCACAGGATTTCTTACAACCACAATTGGGGACGGTGAAAATTTTCTTTGGTACAGCTGGAAGATCGGTGAGAATAGGGTATAGTATTTTTCTAAAACCTTTTCGTTTTCTCTCAGTCCTTTAAGCACAATCCCTTTGTCAAGTCCATGTAGACGGGAAGTTGTGTCGCAGCCAAAAATTGCGTGATCAAAAGGAGACAGTTTAAAGGTGTCAGTCCCAATTTTCTTAACAATCGCTTGAATCTAACCTGAAACGGTTGGCTACAGCTCACTGTAAAGGTAGATTTTCTGGTGCTCGAGAATGCAGTGATAAAGTAACAATACGAACAAGTTGGAATGGTCAGCGATAACTACAGTGTCCCAAGTCTTTATGCACTCAACCCATGTAAGCATAATAAGCAAGTAACCATCAGTCTTAGCTTGGATGGTTTACAGACCTTTGCCTCGAAAAAAATCAGGAATTATATTGACGAAAATGGGGCTTTATTCTTTTTGCACGAAAGAAATTCCACTTTTTGGTGGTCAGTCTCATTTCTAGGCTAAACAGTACTTCCCGTCCACTGACACAGGTTTGCTTAAGCTGAGTCATATCTTTTATCAAAGCAGCGATGTCATACCCATCAAAGACAATAATGGTGTCTGTAGGTTCTGCCAAACATAGGCCCAGTATCGGTCTAAGATCTCCTAATAAGTTTCTTTATTCGTTCAGGGAATCCTGTGAAGTAAAGCGTTCCCGTCTAAGATGTATGTGTAATTTAGACTATGTTTTTCCCTAGTAGTATCAATTTCTGAAGATCGCTTAATAGTTTTTCCTAGCTCTGGTTTGTTTGGCTTTCAGAACGTACCAGAATTATCAAAATGTGAAGCAGGATAGGAGCCATGTTCATATATAAATGAAGATTCTTCGTCAGTGTTTAGACTTTTGGATATTGTCAGAAGATGCTGAAACAGCAATTATGGATTTAAATGGTGGATTTCTCCCGGATTTTTTTTTGCTTTGCCATTATAATGACTGGCTGATTCATCTGTTTTCACGGTAGCTTCTTCAGGTATTTCCCCACCTTTCTGTCAAGAATATTCTTCCTAACTTCTTCTGCTTTGAAGGTTCTCCAGTTTTCTGCAGCAGTCAAGCCAGTAGCAAGACTTCAAAACGATAGCAGATAATCCTCGAAAGGAGGGGAGTACTCCACAAAGTTAATAACTATTTGTGTGTCTTTGCAGATCTGTCTAGAAAAGGAGACGACAACTCCACAAAGTCAATAATTATTTATGTGTCTTTGACCTTTTGCTTTTGTCACTGATGTGATACGAAACATCCGTCAATTCTTGCATCAGAAGATTAAAGTGAGCACAGACCGGGCATCCCATATGAAGTCTCAGTACTTCCATAATTATGAGTATTCCATAATAAGACAGATTGACTCAGTACTTCTAGTCAATCTGGTTGCTATTTTCAGATTTCTCATCAATTCATGTTCTATGAACAAATCTGTAGATAAACCGGCCCAAAATCTGTCCGATCTTTTCAAAACATGTAAGCCTTTTTCAAAAGACTGGAAAAGCGTTTCGCTTGTATATTCATATCTGTTGATATGGTGTAGGTAGAGCCTAGCCGACTTTGTGAAGTTGTGGAACATGTCGGATATTGTTTGTAAATGAAGTTTTCAAATGCAATGTTCAAGCGGCTAGAAAAAAATGACCTACCTAAGACAGTTTTGCAGCTTAACTTTGAAAAAATCAATCAACCAATCTACGAATTATTTCCTTGAGACATGAGGGCTAGGTGACATCCTTACTATTTTTGTAGAAGGTTTCACCAAATAGTGTCCGAGTAACTGAAAGTTTCCGGCTCAACCCATGTCCGGTTAAACCACGACGTCCCCTATGTGAAACTGGGTTTCACATGCATTAAAAGCTGATTGCTGTGTAGTATGAATACCATCAATCTCTTCATATTCTTTTTAACAGCTTCACAAGATATTCTTGCCATACCATACATATAATTATAAATTTGTGGTTATCCCTCTTACATATCCATCTGTCTAGTAAAGAAGCAGCAGTTATTGACATTAAATGTATCCTCACTTTTGGTGGCTCATAGTAAAACTTACCCGTCATGTCCTTTCACTATTTAGCTGTGGTAAATATAACTTGGATCTTGAATGTAACTAAAAAGTTAACTTAAAACCTAAATTGATCAGTAGGCGTACAGCTTACACTTTTTTTGCATGATCTTGGGTGAAAATCTGGGCTTGGGCAAAATTGGAAAAAGCTTATATATAACTTCAAAACTTTGCTTTAGTCCCAAAAATCCTACGGGGGAATAAATCTACCGGTAGATTTATTAGAAAACATAAAATAAATGTATTTCAGAAAACACAATAGTTAGTAGTTTCGACATTGTTTCCATGTCTAGAAATATGGATATGTTCCATAACCGAGTAATTATTACAAAACAAAAGAAAAAAATTATCTTTTAATCGAAGATTTAGCGACAGGAATTGATTGCAAGGTTTTAGTAACCCTAGTAAAACTTTGTAATAAGTATTCAATGTATTTTCAGTTTCGTAATTCTTTGTATCAGTAAAGAAAAGGGGTTGCCAATGGGAGCGCCCCTATCCAGTTTACTGGTGACTATTTATGCAAGGAACCTCGAAAATTGGGCTTTAAATTCATATTTTCAAAACAAATCAATTTATGACGTTACGTAGATGACGTAATATCACTTTGGAATTATGGGGAAAATGAACTTAGGGTTGTTTTTAGATTATCATAATACATATGACAGACATTTAGATCTACCGTAGATATTGAAATTGAAGATGAATTTCCGTTTCTAGACGTGTTAATTATTCGTAGTATGGATAAATTGAATTTCACTATCAATGGAAATTCGAAAAAAAATACTATCCTTACTATCATAGGCCGCACAATAGTGCTGCCTAAGTAAAGAGCGATTTCGGCACAATGTATCCTTTACTTATTTTCTTTTTTTTAGACAAGGGCACTTCATATAGAAAGAATTGTCGTAGAAACTTCGAAAAGGGCTCATTCGATGTTAAAGTGAAAGGGCTATTGCCCTTTTAATAGTCGAGGGTGACTGGAGGATAACCAACCCCCCTACCACGCTCCATCATTTCACCAAACACATCAAGTCAAAATTTTGGGGTAGTCATTTTGTTCAGCGTAGTTGAAAGGTCCAAAATTATGTCTTTGAGTTTGAGAACCCCCCTACCCATAGCTCTCATGGCAAGGGTTGTAATTGTGCCTCGGATCCATATAAGGTTTCTTATAGAAAGGGTGGTCTTAGAATCTCTGGAGGAGGCTTATTAGATTGTTAGTCAGAAGTTCTGTGGCCTTTTTTAAGAGTCAGAGTAATTGGAGGGCAGCTATCCCCCGTACGCCCATCATTTCCCTAAGCACATTAAATCAAAATTTTGAGATATCTATTTCTTTCAGAGTATTTGAAAGGTCAAGAACTTATGTATTTTAAGATAACATTCCCCCTACCCAGCCCTTACGGCAAGGATTGTAAGTTTTACCCTAAGTGCACATAAGGTTTTTAATAGAAAAAGTGGCCGTAAAAGCTTCGGAGGGTGCTTATTTGATCTGGTGAGGTTATAGTGTCCTTTTAAAAAGTCGAATGATCGTAGGGCAGGTACCAAGCCCCCCCCCTCATTCCCCACACACAACCAAAAATATTTTTTTCGGATAGGCAATATGTTAAACGTAGTTGAAAAGTCAAGTAATTGTGTGTTTGAAGGTGACAAATCCGCCCTCCACAGCCCTCAGGGCAAGGGTTGTAAATTATTTCCCAGAGGTATATAGGGTTTAAATGGAAAGGGTGGTGGTATAGACTTCGGAGTGGGCTATTGGATTGGAAATAAGAAATTCTAGTGCCCTTTTTAAGAGTCAAAACTTGTTTGAACTGTAGAGAAAGCTCATTTGATTGAAAATGTATAGTTATAGTTTCCTGTTAAGAGTCAAAATTGACGGAGGGTAGCTAAAACCTCTCCCTCTTCCTGAGACCCCAGAACCCAGGGGCAAGGTTTGTAAGTTATGCCTCAGGAATATAAAGTTTTTGTGGAACACATGGTCGTAAAAATTTTGGATCGGATGAAACTCCTTCGATTCGAAGTGGAAAGATCTAATGCCTTTTTTAAGAGTCAAAAGTGAATGGAGGGCAACCAGTCCCTCCCCAACAAGCCTGTCATTCCCCAAAAGACATCCATTTAAAATTATAGGAGAACTAATTTGTTCAGCGTTATTGAAAGGTCCATTAATTATGTATTTGGGTATGTCAACCTGCTCCCAGTTCTCAGGCTATGGCAATTCGTTCATTACTTACTTTGTTTAGGAAGATATGCATATTTGACCTTTATTTTCCAAAAAGACGAAGAGAATACTATTGAAGAGAAGAGAAGAGAAAGTGGGCCTTTCAGAGAATGTTAAGGAGAGTGCTGAACTAAATCAAAACACGTTATATGTATACTGCTCGTAAAAAGGCGTAACTCATGAATGACTGGGTATATTAATTTGGAACTTAAAAAAAATGATAAGGGAGATGATAAAAAATGGATAATTTTTGTGCTACCACTGCTACTACAACTACCACTATTACTACTGCTACTACTACTACTACTACTACTTCTACCAAACTACTCCATTTAAAATATCGTGGGAAAATTTGAACTATATCAAGCGACGTTATCGGTTTAGTTCTAGTCTCAATGTTACTCTTTACTCGATGCCCGCACTTATAGTAGTATTATTTACTTTTTAATTTAATTTTTAATCATCTTTTAAGTCAGGCAGGGAAATACCACCCTGTCCGTGGAAAGTTTTTTGCAGGAAAATCCCTCACAGCAAATTCTTCTCGTGAAAGGTCGTATGGGCATTAAAGTGCGCTCTTCAAAGCATTTATTAGCAATAGGCTTTAGACATAAGATCGGATTGAAGCAGAAGTAAGAGATGTAATATTTTTTTCTCAGGGAAGGATTATGTTCTACTTAAGAAGCATTGGTAGTTGTAGTATTTCAGTCATCATCCTTTATTAGCCCTCCTTATATAAAGGAAAGCTTTGGGGAAGGGGGGCTAGTTGCCTTTCGATCACTTTTGACTCTTAAAAAAGAACTAGAATTTTCTACTTTCAGTCAAATAAACCTCCTAAGAAGTTTATACGACCCTACCCTCCATAATGGCCAGATATACCCCTGAGGCACAACTTACAGCTAAATTCGAAAGTATTTTTATATTGTGTTTGGACTATTTTGAACGAAATGGTTATCTCAAACAATGTATCAAATATATTTGGGGAGAAGAGGGGATAGGGGGAAAGGTGCTAGTTACCCACTGATCACTGTTGACTCTTAAAAACGGAAATAAAACATTAAGTTTCCAATCAAATATGCCGCCTCCGAAGTTTATACGGCCACCTCTTCCATAAGAACCTTATATACCCCTCAATACTCAATTTTCGATTCTCAAAATTTCAATCAGATCCACTTTGGGAAAAAAGGATGGGGCGCCTGTTTCCCTCCTATCACTCTAAACCCTTTAAATGAGGAAATAGAACTTCCAACCAATGCAGTTTACTCCAATATTTATGCGACCATCTCTTCCATAAGAGATGGTCGCATAAAGACATATCTGGAGCCAAAGACCGAGGCTCCAGGTGTGCCACTGGAGCATAACTTACAACCCTTGCCCTCCGTCTTTGAGTGGTTGTTTCGACCCTGGAGTCTTAGGTATCTGATCTTTGAACTATTTTGAACAAAATTATTGTCTCAAAATTTTATTGGATACACTTAGAAAAAAAAGATGCGGGGAGGGGGCTAGTTGCCCTTGATCACTTTTGACTCTTAAAACAAGCTATAACTTTCGATTTACAATCAACTAAGTCTTTTCCAAAGTTTATGCGAGTATCCCTCCCATAAAAGACTGATATACCCCTGAGGCATGATTTATAACCCTTGCGCCGGTCTCTGGGAGTTGTGTCAACCCCGAAGGTATTGTTATATGATCTTTGGACTATTTTGAACAAAATGATCTTCTCCGATGTTTGATCGAAGGCAGTTGAGGAAAAGAGGGCGTTGGAGCCTAGTTGTCCATCGATCACTTTTGACTCTTAATAAGTAACTAAAAATTTCAGTTTTCGGTCAAATAAGCCTCCTCTATTTCTTTGACGACCACCTTTTCAATAAAAGCCTGATGTGCCCCTGAGGCTTTATTGACAACCTTTGTCCCCCAAGTCTTGGGGATAGTGTCAACTCTAAAGGTATTGTTATATTGTCTTAGGATTATTTTGAAATAATCGGTTGCTTCGAATGTTCGAGCGGATGAATTTTTGGGAGACAGCTAGTGGGGGATTGTTTCAACGTCTAAGGTATTGTTTGATCACCGTGGGACTTTATCTCAAATGTTTTACAGGATGAATTTGGAGAAAGAAGGGTGTGGGGGAGGCTAGTCGCCCTCTGATGACTTTTAATCTTTTAAAAAGGAAAAAGAACTCTCAATTTCCGATTAAATGAGCCCCCTCTAAAGTTTACACGACCAAGTCTTCTATAAGAACCTAATAAATTTTGCTTACAAACTTTGCCCCCGTTCTCCAGAGGATTGCATCAACCTTGGAAGTCATGTTATATAGCCTTTGATCTGTTTTATACTGACAGAATTCGCTCCAAGTGTCCTTACGCTACAATTACATTATGTGATGATTTTAACGAGATAGACCTAAAAGTGGCTTTGCTCTGTTCTCAGTCTTGATCAAGTGGTCAAGTCGCCTACAAACAGTAATATAATCCTAGACTTGATTGTTACCAACATTGCAGATTACTACGGTGCCCCCGAAAACAGCCCCTCCATTGGGGGCAAGTCACCATCTATGCATCTTTTTGGCCCCTTTATCATCCTTCGCTCCAATACTATTGATCATTTATTCATATAGACCCATCACTAACGAGAAAATTGCCCATTTCAAAGTAAAATTTAGCTCTAAATTAGCTTTCCCTCTTGGGAAAGGTCTCTTCAAAGTCTTTCATGCTGGATACTAATTGTGACCCAGTGAGTGCGGATATCATAAAGGATTATTTTGCTTTAATTTGTAAAATTCACCTGCCATTCCAAAATATGCCAGCCAACAGTAAAGTGAGTGACAATTCTGTGATTGAAATACATCAGACGTAAATTAAACTGAAAAATCTTGACACAAATGAGTCAGTATACCCAGTTTATATCCCTACCAAATTGATTGTGAAATGTGCCCAGTACTTACGTGTACCTCTAACTGCTATTTTTAACCAATGTTTTGAAGATGGTATTTTCCCAATGTTTTTTTTAAATGAGCCATTATACCACTTATACCGAAAAATAAGACTTCCCTCTGAAAAAAGTACCCTCTGACTTAGGACAAATATCGAAAACCTCCATTTTCTCTAAAAATTTTGGAAGCTTTAATCTTCAATTTTCTGTTTGACGATATTCAAGAAAAAATCAACCCAAATCAATTTGTCCTTAGGCTGAATTATAGCACCATGCATTGCTTAATTCTTATACTTGACACTGTTTTCAAACATCTTGGGTTAAATAGTTCCTATGTTGAGGCTGTTTTTACTGAAATTAGCAAAGCTTTCGACAACTTGGATCATCGCATAGCTATTGAAAATGTAAGGCCTTTAGGTGCCAGAGATTTTGTTTTACTGAAGGTCACTCGGTTTTCCTTCAGCAGAAATCTTCCAGATCAAATATATTTACAAAAAGGAAAAACATAACAAGATAAAAAAAATATTACAACACTCAAGGTAACAAGGGGAACTGCCGAGGTTTCATCTTTGCAAAATCGTCAACAAGCTGGTCTTAGTTCAAATTTTTTACTAAATCCTTCTCTGCAAATATCAAAAGGAGGTGACTGAGACGACCATCTCCTGTTGTAGACCGCAGGTAGTTTTTCAATATTTCTAGGCTAGAAAAGAAACGCTCATTGACACTATTGTCACAGGAAGTATGACAGCAATACGAAGTACTTTAATTACTTCTGAGTAAGCCACTGGTAATGCCTGAAGATGGTCGACAATGTCTAGGAAGTTTTCCGGCTTTTTCCCTTATCGAGCAAGAAACGCTTGGTATTACCAGCTTGAGATTCGAGAAGAATATTGTCGATATCCAGCTCGCCGTAAAAAGCAAAGAAATGCTTGAGCAGCTCTGTGCCCATAAACTTGATTGACCTTGGATCCAAGGCTTCGAGTGTACTCTACACTGGCAAATTATCTATGAACCATCTGTCAAAATCGGCTTGTAGAAGGTCAAAAGTTTCGTTGTATTCTCGCTTCATTTCATCCGCCAAAGTAGTAGTCTGATTTCCAGATTCGGTGAAATTCTTTCCTAGCGTCAAAAATGTCACAAATTGTTTCAGATGCTTGGTGATCTTTCGAGTTCTTTGATGTCGTTCTTTCTGACCAACAAAGGAGGGTCTAGTCGTTTGTTCATGCACAACAGGTACTTCGATTTCGAGTTATGTCGCAAACTCTTTAGCCTTCTCGAAAAGCAATACGAATGAAGCATCTAAACGCAGGTCGGTGAGTTCACTTCTTGTGGCCTGAATCAGGGTGCGCGATCGGGAAATAACCAAGTCGACGGCCTGGAGCTGCTGAGACAGTGAGTTCGTCGCTTGCATAATTGCTTCCATGTAGTACAATTGGAAGATAACAAGGAACGATTCCATCTTCTTCTGGGGACCAGCTGCCTCTGTCCCTGAAGATAGAGTAAACCTAAGATGAGTATATTTTGGTGAATTTATGTTTCTAGTTTAGTTATGTAAAATAAACTATAGTAGTAGCCAAGCTTTCGCTTCAGTTCAGGCGTAGGATTAGGAACCAACAAAAGGTACTAAATTACCAATAAGAGTATTGTACACAACATCCATCTACTCAGAGAAGACTGATTTTCTGCCTCTTTCTCCTTCTTCAAGGCTGCCAATTTCCGCTTTTGAGCTCCTTACAAACTCATGATAACAAACAAATAAGATATTGAATCAACAAGATCACAAGCAATTCTGTCACTCCAATCCCGATCATTAGGATGAATTTATACTAACCAATGCTAATGTCTATTAATACCTTAGGTTAATAGGCTTAATCATGTAAAGTCTTTTACTTCTCTCTGTAAAGTGTGACTTTCTTTGTGATGTTCTTTAGAGCCTTATGGTAGCGTTGGCCTACAATCTGGAGTTTGACCGGTAGAGGATGCCAAGCATCTCTAACTATCATAAGGTTTATGTGCCGAGTATAAAAATGTTTATTTACACATATGATACAGTAAATGTACATAAGACGAGAACAGAAACAGAATAAGAACTGACTCGAGTAATCTAAAACGGTGGCTTATATTCACTAAAACAAGGAAATAAACATTGAAAAATTTGACAGGAACTGACCTATTTTAATATGGATCCAGTTGATCGAGCCAATTGCACTTGAAAGAGAGCAATGGAGAGACGCATGTCGACAAATTCTGGATGCCACGATGGGCCTGGACAAGGCTCGAACGTGACCCAGGTACAAGTAAGTAAGTACAAGTACCTATTTTAATCTGTCAACTTAGAGGAATTACTGCAAATATTCAGAATTTATAATATTAATATAATCATCTAGGAAATGAGCATTTGTCGGAACTTGAGAATTTAATTATGTATCTAGCCTACTTTCAAAGTTTACAATGGTTAATAGCGAATAGCGTAATTATTATGGCCGGCAAAGGGCCCTTTGTGGTGGAAGCTTGGGTCCCCTGAAAAATCTGGGGTGGTCATTTACCCCCCCCCCCCTGCCACCCCCCCCCAACTGGCGCCTCTGCGTAGCCTAAAAAAACAATACAAGAATTAATATTTACTTGATAGTACTGTGAAGAAAACTCTTGAAGAATAAGAGGAGAAGCAGAGGTATTGACTTGTGGTAAATGAAATTTATAGAGTTGGAACGTTCAAAATTCAATTCGAACATAACGTGAACAATCATCAAACCATTAAAAAAACTCTTTTTGGGTCTTTAAAAGTTCTTTTAATTAATCATAAAAGGAATACAACCTGGCATTTGTTTTCTATTAGGCTACGAGATATAATCCATAGGATTAAAGATATTAGTGACCTCTCTTTAAATGAAATCAGAGGCTAAAATAAATATACAATAGGCTAAACTAATTACAGTCTTCTCGTAAAGAAATAATAGGAGACATGAAAGGTTAAGACTTCCAAAATTCCAAAACTTGAAATTTGAGCATACAGAACGAAAAAAATTCAAGTTAGAGCAAAAAGTAATGTTAAAGCTTAAGGCAAACAGAAATTCTTCCATATATGAGGGGGAATAGCCCCTCCTCAATCCCTTAATTTCTTACTGAAGTTTGAACTTTTGCCCCATTTTGCCACTTTTAAAGGGCAACTTTAAACCAAATGAATAATTTCTTAGACCAAACTGTCATTCCCTTTCAAGAATTCAAAAAACAAAAGAATAGAAAAAGTATGAGGGTTCTGGGTCCTGACAGGAAATAATTTGCATATACCCTAAACCTGATTTGCATATATCCTCAACCTCATTTGCATATTCACGACAGTATATAATTTACATATTTCTGTCAGAACCTCATTTACATATTCTTATCACGTTCTAGAAACCAGATTATCATAAATTCAACCTCAATGTCACAGTCCTCCTATACATTAATGTATGTACTTAATATCCTGTAATTCCATAACGATTCTAAGAATAGTTTTTTACCTGGGTTGAATGAAACCAGTTTAAGTTATCATAAGTTTCATTCACTGAGTGAATATAAAGCGGTATATTAAATGTATTTTGAAAAGGTACCGAGAATTGAATTTTAGTATCATTTAAATAAATAAAAAAAAAGATAAAATGACGTAAAAAATATCACTACAAATATTGTCTTTCTAAAATAAGAAAATCACAAGTAGCTAATGTATACCATTTTCACTTTGGATTTTAAAAATATCACAAGTGAAATTTATTTGTCATTGGCTTGAGAAAATCATTTGTGGCAACTGATTGTTCGTTTGTTCAAGTCTCTACTAGTGCCGTCTGTTCAATTGCGGTCATAGTTGTTGATAACCTTTTATTACCCTAAGTGCTGCCATCTATAATGAATACCACAGAAAAGACCTGATCATTATATGTGTATGGGACAGAGTAGAAACATGCTATATTATGAAACCGAGTTTGTGGATTTATAATAGGGAACTTTGAGTATTATTTTTTATTTTAATATGTAGTATTGTAGGTGCCATTTTTTAATAAAAATGTTTTATGGAATTACATTGTTATGTTTCCAATATAATTTACACCCATTCATATGGTACTCTATGGTTGCTCATCGACAGTAGTTGATTTATTGTATTATTTCATCAGTATTAAATTTACCTTGGAAGGATAAACATTTAAATCGTATTCAAAAAAGAGAAGATGAAATATTTCAAGAAGGTGTGTGTACATGATAGTGTTACTGTAGCTTTGGATGCTGAAAAATATAAATATTTGAACTAGGAGAAAAGTAGGCTAGTAGTGGTTACACTATTGAAAACCTATGCCTGCACAATCATGACAGTGAGAGATTAAGTTTCTCTGGCATTGGCAGATAGTATCACCAAGGAAATTAAAGACAATTCAACGAAAAGCAAAGTGCATGTGAACGTCATTAGTACCATTGATCGTGTAATAACAGATACAGTCAATGAGCCCAATAATACCAATGGCAAAGTGCATATCGAGCCTGTTGGTGACAGCTCAATAAACATTTTTAATAACCCAAATTGGATTAATGATTATGATTATCTGATTATCTATTGGATTAATGATTAATGGATTAATGAATGGATTAATGATTATCTACTGGTTAAGAGTTAAGAAAAGAGAATAGATATGCTGTCAAGAGAAAACATGATGAATTATTTTATGAAACAGATTCAAAATGTCCAAAGTGCCTCAATGATATTAATAATGTGTAATATTGTCTTTAACATTGCTTCCATAAAAATATTCCTTAGCATTATGGTGTTATGATTCTTTCATTTTTAGGACTTTTTTCAAGACAATGAAAATAGTTTTTTACAGGATTCTGGACATTTTTTTTTTCTGTTTTTAACATTATTGTATGGTACAGATACGAAATGTGCAAAGTTGTAGAGAGGTTAACAGAAGCATATGAAATGATTTATTATCAAACAGTTTCGTCAGTTGCAAATCTTTTAAAGGGGCCATAGGACAGTGGGTTGTAAAGTTGAGAAAAAATGGTGACTTAAATTAAGGATTTGTCTTGCAATTGGCTTGTTTTAAGATAATGTTTGATGTTACACGCTAATGACTGGCTTAAATCAAGGAATGTACCCTGAGAAACCTTGTTTCATTTCTAAAATTAAAGGGATTTATAGCAAATTTATGTTTAAATTGAACATAGTATGCTGGAAGTACGAATGATATAGACCATTTGAAATTGTTTCTACGTAAATTGCTGAGGCTATTAGCAATTGATTCTATCGAGTAAATTATTTTTTAAGGGGGACTAATGGGCAATAGTTTGTTAAATTCTAGACTTAAAATTTTAGACTTAAAACAAGTATTTGGCTTGCAAGCTGCATGTTTTAAGGAAATGTTTCATATTTCATGCTAGAAATAAGCTTGAATGTTTACCCTAAGAAACCTTCCCTGACTTTGGAAATTGAAGGGTTCATATTAGGGTTCATTTTTTAAAGGTTTATATTAAAATTAGACATAATTTCCTGGTAGTAATTTTGACATACACAATTTGAAATTATTTACACGTAGATTTGACAGGTTATCAATAAATGATTCTATGAAGTGAATATTGTCAAGCAAGTGGCGTGTTTTAAGGAAATGTTTGATTTTACATGCTGGAAACAAGCTTTAATCAAGGAATGTGCCCTGAGAAACATTCTTTGATTTTGAAAAATGAAGGGATTTTTCAAAGGTTCATATTAGAATTGACAATTTATCCTAGAAATGAAAATAACATAGTCAGTTTGAAATGATTTTTACGTAAATTTGACAGTTTATTGGCAAATGGTTTCACAAGTGTATAATTTTTAGAAGGGTGTCATAGGGCAATATGCAGTTAAAATGGTAAAATTTTAGACTTAAATCAAGGATTTGTCCTGCAACTCGCCTGTTTTAGGAAAATGTTTGATGTTACATGCTAGAAACTTGCTTGAATCAAGGAATGTATCCTGAGCAACCTTCATTGATTTTAGAAGTTGAAGGGCTTTTGACGGGTTCATACTAGAATTGGATATGGTATTCTGATAATGAGGTTGACATTGACAAATTGAAATGATCTCTATGTAAATTTGACAGGTTACTAGCAAATGGTTCTGTCAAGTGAACAGGTGTTGGTGTGCAGCTAGTAATTCAATAAAATATTCTTATCGAAATGATGGCACATACAATACTATATATTTACATAAGAGATAATACTTAAAGTTCACTATAATACATCCGCAAACTGGGTCTCATGATGTAGCGTGTTTTTACCGTGTTTTATAGACTTATTATGATCAGGTGTGTTCCTTGGTAACCATTATAGATGGCAAAACTTCTAGTATTAAAAATATCACCATCTATTATTTTAAATGAGTAGTTGGCACTAGTAAAGTCGTGATCAAACGAAAAAACAGTTCAGCTTTTCTCTTCTGTGGAAAAATTCAGAACAGAATTTTAAGCTTTTTCTCTCCTTGGGGAAATTCAGAAATGAATTATAACTTTTTCTCTTCTTTGGAGAAATTCCGAATTTAAGTTAAACCTTTTCTCTTCTATGGGAAAATTAAGAGCAATTTTTTTTCTGAAGTGTACCTTTTTTCTCTCTTCTTTGGTAAAATTCTGAACTGAAGCTTAACTTTTTCTCTTCTTTGGAAAAAGTTCCGAACCGAAGTTTAACTTTTTCTTTCTTCTATGGAAAAATTCAGAACTGAAATGGAACTTTTTTCTCTTCTTTGGAAAAATTCCGAACACAAGTGTAACTTTTTTTATTTTTTGGAATATATTCTGAAGTGTAGTATAACTTTTTTCACTTCTTTGGAAAAACTCAAAAGAGAAGTGTAACTTTTTCCTCTTCTTTGAGAAAATTCAGAACTGAAGAAGAACTTTTTTTCTATTCTTCGATAAAATTTAGAACAGTAGTGTAACTTTTTTCTCTTCTTGGGGAAGATTCAGAACAGAAGTGTAACTTTTTTCTTTTCTTTAGAAAAATTCAAAACTGAAGATTAACTTTTTCTCTTCTTTGGGAAAATTCTGAACGGAATAAGTGTAGTGTAGTTTTTCTTTTGTAAGAAATTTTTCTACTTTGTAAGAAGTATAATTTTTTTGTTTTTAACTACGTAAAACTTGCGAATATCCCATTGTCTGTGCATATAAATAGATTGTCAGGTTTACCGACTCTTGAACATGCAACATATAATTGTCCATGGGAAAAACAATCCATATTCAGATCTATACATCATGATTCTAATGATTGTCCTTGAGCTTTGTTGATGGTGATTGCTATCAAACATTCCCTGTGTCCCCGTCGTCATTTATATATCCCCCTGTACCCCCCGGCGTCCCCGTTGTAGTTGTGTCCCTGTGTCCCAGTCGTCATTTTTGTCCCGGTGTCCCAGTCTGTAATTTCTCTTTGAGTGTCCCGGTCGTCAATTTATATTCCCTGTGTTCCGCTCGTCATTTGTGTCCCGGTGTCTCGGTCTGTATATACATTCTTTTTTGAATTGGTATATGATGAAATAAATTTGTAGTTTTTTTTCCTTTTTTCTTTTCATTTTTTTTTTGGTTTTTACCTTTTTTTAGCTTTTTTAGTAGTTTTTTTCTTTTTTCCTTTTAGTTTTTTTGTGTAGTATTTACCTTTTTTTAGTTTTTTTTATTTATATTTTTTTAGTTTTCTTTTTCTCCTTTATTTTTCAGTTTTTTTCCTTTTTTTAGTTTTCTTTCTTTTTAGTTTTTAGTTTTTTCAGTTTTTTACCTTTATTTTATTTTTTTATTTTTTTAGGTTCGAACCAGGAACCTCCTGAACCTAGAACCTGGAACATAACGCCTTACCAAATCAGCTACATCGGCTTGAATACATTCGTTTTTCAATTGGTATATGATGAAATAATTCAGACGTTATGCGGACAAACACGACAGCACTCGACAGACAGACAGACAGACAGACAGACAATTTATTTTTATATATATTCCCTGTGTCCCGGTGTCCCGGTCTGTATATACATTCGTTTTTTAATTGGTATGTAATGAAATAAGTTTTTAGTTTTTTTCCTTTTTTTCTTTTTAGTTTTTTTTTTCGTTTTTAGCTTTTTTTAGCTTTTTTAGTTTTTTCTTTTTTCTTTTTAGTTTTTTTGTAGTTTTTGCCTTTTTTCATTTTTTTTATTTTTATTTATATTTTTTAGTTTTCTTTTTCTCCTTTATTTTTCATTTTTTTCCTTTTTTTAGTTTTTTTTCTTTTTAGTTTTTAGTATTTTCGTTTTATACCTTTTTTTTATCTTTTTTAATTTTTTAGTTTTTTTAGTTTTTTTATTAGTTTTTAGTTTTTTTGTAGTTTTTACCTTTTTTTAAGCCAAGGTTTGAACCTGGAACCTCTTGAACCTAGAACCTGGAACATAACGCCTTACCAACTCAGCTACATCGGCTTGAATACATTCGTTTTTGGATTGATATATGATGAAATAATTCAGACGTCATATGCGGACAAACACGACGTCACTCGACAGACAGATTTTTAACCACGTAAAACTTTCGAATATACAACATTCTTTGCTGTCACATTGTCTGTCCATATAAATAGACTGTCAGGTTTTCATTTATATTCCCTCTGTCCCGGTCGTCATTTGTGTCCTGGTCTGTAATTTCTCTTTGAGTGTTTTTTCTTTTTGTTTTTTTTTTTAGTTTTTTACCTTTTTTCTTTTTTCAGTTTTCTTTTTCTTCTTTATTTTTCAGCGTCACTATGAAACACATACCGCCGAACCTTTGTTTTTTTAACTAAAATCTGGTAGGCATTGATGACCTTATCCAAGTCAAAATCCCAAACCCAATCATCATCGCTATCATTTTCAGTTTTGATATGTTTTGACTCTCGCTGTCCAGGTGGATTTTCATCTAACTGCGCGGTTTTGCGTTCTTTAGCCGCAAGCCTGTTTTCTTGCTGTTCTTGTGGTTCCTCGGCACGCTTTCTTTTCTTACTTTCTCTATCAGCCGCAAGCCTGTTTTCTTGCTGTTCTTGTGATCCCTCGGCACGCTTTCTTTTCTTACTTTCTCTATCAGCCGCAAGTTTTTTGGCATAGACTCTTTGAGCAGCTTCCTCGGCTGTTGCCATTGTAGGTTCTTCAGTCATTTTAAAATAAACATTTTTCCGTCCATGATCTTCTTACAATTAAAAATTTGTCTTTGAACGATTTTCTTAAATACTTTTAATGACGTCATCGTCATAACAAACATGACGACAACTAACTTCACGACGACATACAGATAAATTTTATAATGACATCACTCGACAGATAGACAGACAGACATACAACTTATTTTTATATATATACTAGCTGTTGGGTTGGCGCTTCGCGCCACCCCAACACCTAGTTGGTGGGGCGCTTCACGCCCCCCCAAGCCCCCCCGCGTGCGTAAGTCGTTACGCGCCATATTAGTTACGCGCCATTGTAGTTGTGTCCCTGTGTCCCATCTGTGAATAGAGATAGATATAAATATATGTTTTTAACTACGTAAAACATGCGAATATACAACATTCTTCGCTGTCCCATTGTCTGTGCATATAAATAGATTGTCAGGTTTACTGACTCTTGAACATGCAACATATAATTGTCCATGGGAAAAACAATCCATATTCAGATCTATACCTCATTATTCTAATGATGTGTCCCTGTGTCCTGGTCGTCATTTATATTCCCTGTGTCCCGGTCGTCATTTGTGTCCCGGTGTCCCAGTTTGTAATTTCTCTTTGAGTGTCCCGGTCGTCATTTATATTCCCTGTGTCCCGGTGTCCCGGTCGTCATTTGTGTCCCGGTGTCCCGGTCTGTAATTTCTATTCGAACAATCCCTGTGTCCCGGTCGTCATTTATATATCCTGCCTGTGCCCCCGGCGTCCCCGTTTTAGTTGTGTCCCTGTGTCCCGGTCGTCATTTATATTCCCTGTGTCCCGGTCGTGATTTGTGTCTGGGTGTATCAGTGTGTAATTTCTCTTTGAGGTTCCCGGTCGTCACTTATATTCCCTCTGTCTCGGTCGTCATTTGTGTCCCGGTCTGTAATTTATCTTTGAGTGTTTTTTCTTTTTAGTTTTTTACCTTTTTTCTTTTTTCAGTTTTCTTTTTCTTCTTTATTTTTCAGCGTCACTATGAAGTACATATCGACGAACCTTTGTTTTTTTAACTTAAATCTGGTAGGCATTGATGACCTTATCCAAGTCAAAATCCCAAACCCAATCATCATCGCTATCATTTTCAGTTTTGATATGTTTTGACTCTCGCTGTCCAGGTGGATTTTCATCTAACTGCGCGGTTTTGCGTTCTTTAGTCACAAGCCTGTTTTCTTGCTGTTCTTGTGATTCCTCGGAACGCTTTCTTTTCTTACTTTCTCTATCAGCAGCAAGTTTTTTGGCATAAACTCTTTGAGCAGCTTCCTCGGCTGTTGCCATTGTAGGTTCTTCAGTCATTTTACAATTAAACATTTTTCCGTGAACAAATGTCTTAAATACCGTTAATGACGTCACCGCCATAGCGAAAATGACGACAACTAACTTCATGACGTCAGTCGACACAGAAACATGACGTCACCTGACAGACAGACACACAGACAGACAACTTATTTATATATATATATATATATATATATATATATATATATATATATATATATATATATATATATATATATATATATATATATATATATATATAGAAACACCTAGTTGGTGGGAGCGCTTCGCCCCCCCCCCCTCCAAAGCCCCCCCGCGTGCGTAAGTCATTACGCGCCATATTAGTTACGCGTCATTGTAGTTGTGTTCCTTTGTACCACCTGTGAATATAGATAGATATATATATGTTTTTAATTACGTAAAACTTGCGAATATACAACATTCTTCGCTGTCCCATTGCCTGTGCTTATAAATAGATTGTCAGGTTTACCGACTCTTGAACATGCAACATATAATTGTCCATGGGAAAAACAACCCGTATTCAGATCTATACCTCATTATTCTAATGATTGCCCTTGAGCTTTGTTGATAATGATTGTTAATCGAACATTCCATGTGTCCCCGTCGTCATTTATATATCCCCCCTGTCCCCCCCGGCGTCCCCGTTGTAGTTGTTTCCCTGTGTCCTGGACGTCATTTATATTTCCTGTGTCCCGGTCGTAATTCGTGTCCCGGTGTCCCAGTTTGTAATTTCTCTTTGATTGTCCCGGTCGTCATTTATATTCCCTGTGTCCCGGTGTCCCGGTCGTCATTTGTGTCCGGGTGTCCCGGTTTGTAATTTCATCAGTCGACAAACATGACATCAGTCGACAAACAACTTCATGACGGAATAATGCTCAATCCTCATAATGACGCCAGTCGACAAACATGACGTCAGTCGACACACAAACATGACGTCAGTCGACAGACAGACAAACAACTTATTTTTATATATATAGATATAGATATTACCACAAGATTATTTTTGAAAGCAAAGAACAAAAAAATTACTCGGGATATTTTTGTAGTACAAAATGAAAATGGTGTACAAATGCTACCCGTGATTTATTATCTTACAAAAACAATATTTGTGGTGAATTTTTTTGACTTTTTTCAATTTTTTTATTATCGTTTATTTATATTCTTATTTAAATGACATGAAAATTTCTTTCTTGGCGCCTTTTAATAATAATAAATTTAAAATCCCGCTTTAGACTAACTCGGTGAAGGAAACTCATGATAATGTAAATCGATTTCATTCCACCCGGATAAAAATTTATTCATAAGACTGTTATGGGATTGCAGAATATTAAGAACTTATGTTACTATATAGGATTGCTGAGACATTAAGGCTAAATTTACGGTAATGGTAAACAGTTTATGTAAATCAGGAGCAGGTGGAACTGAGAGCTAGGCTGTGATAAAAATATGCAAATTAGGCTCTGACAGGAATATGTAAATTAGATCCTACCGTGAATTTGCAAATGAGTATGTTAGGGTATATTTAGGGTATATGCAAATTATTTCCTGTCATGAAATGGAACTCCCATACTAAATATAGAGAAAACATGTATAACATTTTAAATCAAATGAGTGAACAAAAAAAAATTAAATTAGAAAGAAATCTGAATATTTTGACTTTACATCTGGAAGTCTTTACCCACAAAAATATTAGTTAATCTAAATTAAACGAAAGATGTAAAGGGAAACAGTTTTAAGTTTTGTTAATTTCTTTTGTTTTCTTTTTCTGTATATGTTTAATTTTATTTAGCTTAAATTAGTTATTCCGTTGATAAGGGTCTCCAGAGGTGAAAAATGAATAAATAAATCTTATAGCAAGTGAAACTTAAATTGAATACACAAATCACGCTTAAAACGAACAAACATTACTACAAACAAGAATATGGGTATTATCTCCTTCTCTGACTGTAAAAGTCTAAAGCCTACTGCTTCATTGGCACTTTACTGAAAACCATATGTGTCTCGAACACTCTTGGAAAGTACATATGAAATCAAACTGGATATTTGATATATAATCATATTAATTGTTGAAAAATCATCAGTCCAAGATTCTACCATTATTGTTCTAAGGTCCATGATAATCAGGATATTTGGACAATAATATACATTCTTTAAGTTATTTGCTAACCCCTTTCACCTACCTAGAAAACGGATCAATTTCAATCCCTTGTAATTAAATAAAAAAAAAAATTCAACTCAAAGTAAGGATAAACATTAAAAATCAAAAAGAACAGAAATTATTTTGCATATAAATGGGTTGGCCCCTCCTCAATACCTCTTTCTTCACGCTAAAGATCATAGCAATTTTAAAAAAGCTTCTTATTCTAATTTAACAACCCTTGTGTTTCAGAAGTCGTTCTTGTAGAATTAGGACAAAAAGTCCAACTTTAGCGCAAAAATCTAGGTATTGAGGAAGGGAGCAACCCATTCATATACAAAATATTTTCTTAGCTTTGAGTTTTGATGTTGCTTCTTACTTTCCGTTGATTTTTTTTATTTCTGATTATTTTTCAAATAATATCGAAAAATCTGGCTCACCCTCCGTAAAAGTTTCCTCTCCTCACTGGAAACTACTCCATGGAAAGTTTCGACTACGTAAAAATGCACCCCGGTAAATTCCTCGGGAAAATTTCATCCTCAGTGAAAATCCCCCTCCATAGCATTTCCTAAGAAAAAAAGCCTGAAAAGTTCTCCTTAGAAACTATCATTTGAAAAATACTTTAATTCCTAATCGTTTTCCTGATCACTCTTGAAATCCCCCCTTCCGTGGGACTTTTTCTTGGAAATCCAAACCCACTGAAAACTCCATACGGACAATTCACCTGGAAAATTTCCACATGCAAAATTGAGTTGAGAAAGAGAAAAAAACAAATAAAAGAACTTCTATGGGAATTCTGTCAAAACCCTCCATTTGAAAAGATTTCTCTTCGAAAGTTCATCACTGAAAATTTTCCTCCCGACAAAAAATCTCCCTATAGAAACCCACACAAAACAGAAATCCCTCCTCCCCCGAAAAATTCTATATAATTACTTAAAACGAACATTATATCTAAACAACGGGTAAAATTCTATTACTCAAAGTCCCATCCAAACGACCTCTAGGGGGCCTTGTCGCCTCGAAAGTTATAGTTTTCGGGCCTTGCAACTATGCCAAAAAAAATGTTATCTAAAGATTTTGATCAGACGATTTTTGAAAAAAATGGGCGTGGGAAAGGGACTAGTTGCCATCCAATCTTTTTGATCTCTTTAAAAGTGCACTAGAACTTTTAACTCCCGTTCAAATAAGCCCTCTTCCAACGCTGTAGGATCATTGATTCAATATGATAACCTCTAGAAAAAAAAATAAACATGCATCCGTGATCTCTCTTCTGGCATAAAACACAAATCCCAAATTTTTGCATATTATGAGCTTTGAACCTTTAAAGTAGGTTCCCTGATATGCTGAATTTGATTGTATAATTTTCCATATGATTCTTTGAGTTTTAAAGAGTGTTTTCCCCTTTTTCCAAAACTAGGCAAACCTTTTGAAGCTTGTTATCTTCGATAGGTAAAATTAAACTTAATTAATCTTATATATTTGGAATCAGTATAAGAAGTCAATTCTTTATGCATATCTATTGATATCAAAATTTCTCTTTATTGAGTTTCGGTTACTATTGAACAACGTCACTCTCTTACATTTCTTTATGACGAACTGTTTGATAGCTGGTACGAACTGATGCATCACTGTATATGATTTTATGGGATATGAAGAAAATCCTTTATTGAAAAATTGAATTAATAAAAAAAATGTTTCTTTCCACTGAAAGTAAGGAATAACATTAATAATTGAAACAAACAGAAACTATTCGGTATATGAGGTATTCTAGGGGTATCCTTTCCTCAAATCCCCTTCCTCAATCCTCTCACTTTACGCTAAAGTCTTAAAGTTCTTAAAAATACTTCTCACTGAAAATCAACGGCCTTTGTGTTTGAGTAGTCTTCCATGAAGAATCAGAACAAAAAGTTAAGCTTTAGGACAAAGGGCACGGATTGAGCAAGAGGCAGTCCCACTTATATACAAATTAATTTCCATTCATTTTAAGTTATTAATGTTGCTCTTTACTTTCAGGTTAGAAAACTTGTTTTTTAATTAAATTTCTGATACTTTTTCAAATTTTGTCAGGAAATCCCCTTTTCTCACAATCCACGTATCATTTCTCCTTCAAAATTTCCTCTGGAAACTTTTAACCTTTAAACTATGCTGAATAATGGCTATATGAAAATTTCAATCGGTATGTGTTTGGAGAAAAATGGGCATGGGAGGTGGCTAATTACCCTTAAATTTTCTGGTAGCTTAAAAAGGGCCTAAAACGTATTATTTCAATTTGAATGAGCTATTTTCTAGCTATCTAAGATCATTGGCTCGATATAATGACCCATGGGAAAAACAACAACAAATAAACACGTACGTGTGATCTTTGTTCTAACAAAGTATCCAAGTTTGCATGTTTTTGTAAATAAAAGCTTTAAACTTCAATAGTAGGATTCTCTGATATGCTGAATCTAGGGGCGTGGGTTTCATTAGCATAGCTTGAATTTTGGGAAATATTTGACCCTTTTTTCGAAAATCAGGCAAATTTTCTTTGGCTAGTGGATTTGACAGCTAACACTAAATTAAAAAAAAAATATTTATTTGAAATGAGAATTTAAGGCCATTTTTTTAATTATACATTGTTATCAATTTTTTTTTTACAATTTGGGTTACTATTGTGCCGTGTCACTCCATACACTTACAGTTCATTAATACGAACTGTTTGGAAACTTTAAGGTTTAATGCAAATTCCTTTAATAAGAAGAGAGATATAATCCTGCAGCATCCTTTTCTGAGGTTGTAATATTAATGAGGAGAATTGAAAGTTAATACCTGCCTAATACCTGTTTTTATTTTACCTGAAACCTCATGTAAAGTTTGACACTTTTGAGCATTAGAACACGCTCCTACAAGCATCTTGCACCCACCCTGTCTACACAATAACCCCTCCTTCTTGTTTTTCATCACTAGACATAATCTCATGAAAAATCAAGTGATTAAACTTTTGGTTCGATAGGATCCCTTGAAAAAAAAACTAAGATAAATGTTTATATAAGTCAACTTTACTGTATTGATGAAATTAAAATAGAAAGTGTTTCCAAGCAAAGGTTAGAAGTAACATTAAAAAGCAAAACGAACTGAAATTATTTCGCACATAAAGGGGGGGGGCTGCCCTTTGAACTGCCCTTGCTCTTATGCTACAGCTCAACTTATTGTAAACACTCTTTAACAAAGATTCTTCAAATACAAAGGCTGGTGAATTTGAATGCGAATTGTTTTTAACATACTTGAAAACTTTATACTAAGACCAAGGGTTGATAGATGTGAAGCCCCCCTCCCTTATATACGGAATATTTTCTTTTCGTTTTAAGTTTTAATGCTGCATCTTACTTTCAGTTAAAGAAAGTTGTCGGTTTTATTTAGTTTCTGATTGTTTTCCAAACACTACTAACACTGAAAACACTAAAATATTTCTACTAACTACAATAAACACTACTAACTACAAACACTAAAATATTCCACCATTTATTCTACTCTTGCTGAAAATTTCCCCCAGAAAATTTCCTGCCTACAATTCTTTCTGAAAATTTTCCTTATCCCATTTTCGTTTTAAAAAAGGTGTTTTTTTTCTTATTGTTTTTCAAATAATGCCAGAAATCCCTCTTCTGTTAAACTTTTTCCCTAGAATCACCCTTAAAAAATTTTCTCTGCAAAAATTCCACAACCCTTCTTTAACGGAAAATACTCCAGAAAATCCTTACACCAATGAAAATTTTCCACGCGTTACTCTTCCGGAACGTCTCTGCAAATAATACTAGGCTGTTAAAAAGAAAGTAAACCAAGTAAAAATAATTCTTGAATAGGAATTCTGGCAAAAATCTCCTGTGTAAAATATCTTCTGAAACGTTTATCCCCATCCCCACTAACGTCAATACCCACAAAAAATTCTTGTCGTGCAAGATTTCCCTCTTGAAAATGTCTGTAAACATTTTAATAATAAATAATTTATGTAAACAATGGGGAAACTTCATAGCTTACAGCCTTTTTTCAAGAGGCTGTAGGGGCAGAGTCACCACCTGGTGAAAAAAAAAACTTAACCAGATCTTGGTAATTTTTTGATGATTTAGTAAATTCCTTCAATAATATAGTTATTTATGTGCTGATTTATTGATTTTTTAGGCAAT